>NC_046973.1:3278274-3323274 GCF_009769545.1 Cyclopterus lumpus | reverse complement strand
CTGTAGTTTTGGCTATGTACTCGTTATATTTGAACTAATGCCTTCATTATGAGATAAAAGTGACAAACTCCTTTCTAAAAATGAATTTGTAATTCTGGCTAAAGGCACATTTAGCTTTGTGCAGAATCCGTATTGAGGTTTGATATCCGCTCCCACCAACTAACACGACCTCAAACGGTATTCATCCATCCGGTCCTCTGGATTGAGGTTAAATAATAATAATAAAAACCTCTCTCTATACATTATTTACTTTCTCTGTATGTTTAGAATCATTGCACCGCCGCGCTATGGAGGGCCTGTGCATAGAAGAGGAATCTGTTCATCTAATATGGATGTGAACGCAGAGAGTCAGCACTTGAACCAACAGTCAAGGTTTCATTCCACAACGCAAACCACATACTGAATCTCTCCACTTCTGCCATCCTCTGGTAACCCACGTTCTCTCTCTCTCTCTCTCTCTCTCTCTCTCTCTCTTTTATTCTGCCTTCCTCTCCATCCACCAACTCTCCTCTGTCTCCCTTCTCACAGCCCTCCTTATCGCCCTGCTGCCGTCCGGGAGATGTCACATGCTTGAGAAGACCGAACAGAATGCCACGTCCCTACTTGACAGCCTCCTGCTGTAAGCGTGTGCGTGTGCGTGGGTGTGTGTGTGTGTGTGTGTGTGTGTGTGTAGGTGTGTAGGTGTGTGTGTGTGTGTTTGTCTGAGCATGTCAATACACAGCCGCCCCGCTCCAACCACAAACTGGTTAATGCCTTCATGCAATGTTGTTCCTATGGGAGTACAAACACACACACACACACACACACACACACACACAAACAAAAACACACATAAGATCACACATCAATACACACATAAATACACATTTAAATACACTGGCAAACAAAATACGAGCAGAACGGACATAGAACATCGTTTTCTGTGCCCATTTGACCGGTAAAAAAAGAAAATGGCGACCGTGGTTAGTTGTTATGGTGACATCACACGTCAGGTCGCGGGGGTCCAGAGATGGACGGCTGGCTAGTTAGTGGCGAGGGGTTGAGGCGGAAGAACCGTTAGCGCTTTTTATTCTTTTATTATATATACTGTATATATACAGTATATATAATATATAAACACTGGCCAGCTGTCCGTGAGTTAGCTAGCTAGCTTGCTAACACCGACGTGCTTTAATGCTACAATGCTACTTTGTAACGTTACTGCGAAACTTTACCTCAGTGAGTCGGCAACCTGGCTTAAGCTAGCCAGCTACAGTTGATTTGAATGTGTGTGTGTGTGTGTGTGCGTGTGTGTGTGTGTGTGTGTGTGTGTGTTAGTGTGCGTGCGTGGAGACATTAGTCCATTAGCTGGATCACACTTTCTACAAATAGAGCTTAAAGCCCAACTTTGATCCAGTTGAATACAAAAGGATTAGCCTAAAGCCTTTATACACACAGACACTTACTTTGTTCCTCACACTCTCTCACTCACACTCACACACACACACACACACACACACACACACACACACACACACACACACACAGCCGAGGAACTGAAACACTCATCATCCACATAATTACTCTCTTTTATTTAACTGCACTGAGTCAGATCTGGGAACAGTGAATTCTCTGGCTTTGTGTTCCCTGAAGTGCAGTTCGTCTTGGCCCGCGGACCCCGATCGTAAGACGATCGTCCACGACATCCCGTAAGTGCTTGCAAAATGTGGATAAACTTCCAATGAAACGTGAATCCTGCATCGGTTATTCTGAAGTCAAGACGTCTGCAGATGCTTTCAATCCATTTTCCGCTTTTCAGGAACATTCATTTCACTCTTATAGCAGAAAACGCTCCCCGAGCGGCTCAGAAACTGCTGCAGGTTAGAAATGAGCTTCATAAACACGACTAGAACAAAACAAAGTCACACTGTAAACAGACCCGCTCGCCTGTAGCAACTATCAAGGCTGTAAACTACCCACAATGCAACACTGTCTGTCAAAAAGATGATCTGCTGTCATGAATGATCATTTTCTAGACTATAATCCCCGCTTTTCAAGATTTAATTTCTATTTCAACCACTGTTTACTTCCTTTTATTGAGAATTTTTTTTTTCCAACAAAGGTGTACTCCCATAAAGGCCGTGACGCCACTAAAGGCAGGCGTGCAGGTGTATTACTGCCTAGTTCTTGGCCATCCACAGCGTGCATGCATTGAAGTCGTCTCTGATTCGCTCCCTTTGCAGCCATCTGAGGGCGGCAGGTGAACGCGCTCCACTCGAGTGGGATCGGGCGGCCGCTGCGGTCGCCTGACTAAACCCCGTTGCCGTGGCACTGCGTAGGAACACTCGACAGAATTAGTGCCACTCACGTCCACTCCGGAAACGATTCAAACTTTTCAAGCTTTAAGCTTTAACGCTGCTTCTACATCCTCGACTAGTGATTGCTGCTGTTTATTGTGTCTTGTCTGCAAACCCGAGTTTCCCTTACCGGCCTGAATAAATGTGCACGTTGTACACTTTTACATCATTAAGTTGTTCTTCTCTCTCTCTCTCTCTCGCTCTCTCTCTCTCTCTCTCTCTCACAGGAAGTGATTAAAAGCATAACAACGTAACAGTTCACACAGAATAAAAAAACAAAGAACAAAGTCGTCTAGTCTCTCCTCGCTGTTTGCCCCTTCCGTCTCCCAGTGAAGTTAAAGGTCACACTCGGCTCCCATCACATCACTGTGGGTACATCCACACACACACACACACACACACACACACACACACACACACACACCCTGACCGGAGTGGCATTCACTGTACAGTTGCATAAAAACAAGAAACATTGTACTGAACATGATTCAGGGAGTCATTCTTCCATAACCCCCCCTGACTCACAGGTATACACATGCCACACACACACACACACACACACACACACACAACCAGGCACACAGCTGGTTGCTTAAAGCTGTAGCTTTAGAGTTTTAATGTCACATTGATCTTCTCTGTCACTGCCACTTATTGCTGAATAAACTGGATTGCTGTTTTCTCCTCCTCTCTCCTCCGCTCTGCCCCTCTCTCATCCTCCCTCCTCCCCTCTCCTCCTCCTCTCTCATCCTCCCTCCTCCTCCTCTCCTCCTCCCTCCTCCTCCTCCTCTCCTCCTCTCTCCTCCTCCCTCCTCCTCCTCCTCTCCTCCTCTCTCCTCCTCTCTCCTCCTCTCTCCTCCCCTCTCCTCCTCCTCTCTCCTCCTCCCTCACCCTCTCTCCTCATCCCTCCTCCCTCCTCCTCTCCTCCTCCCTCTGTGCTGCCAGCGCTCTGCAGCACGATTAAAGGACCCGCCGCGTTTTACGACTCCAAAGATTATCGCCGTTCCCGTTGTTTATTAAAAGTTAAAGTTTGTGTTGCCGGGGAACCATTTGACCATAACACACTGGGCCGGTGGTGTCACGGCAATAAACAACGGCCTCGCACCCGAGAACCAGATACAGCCCGCTGCTTCCACACTACATTAATGTGAGTGTGTGTGTGTGTGTGTGTGTGTGTGTGTGTGTGTGTGTGTGTGTGTGTGTGTGTGTGTGTGTGTGTGTGTGTGTGTGTTGGCCCACGTAGTTTATGGTCAGAAATGAGACGAGGCACAGATTGATGCTCTCTGCCGCCGGCTCTTATTGAACCTTCAAAACCCATTAGTTCTCCTCTATCTCTCTCTCTCTCTCTCTCTCTCTTTCTTCGGTGCCTCTTCCTCGTCTTCCTCGCTCGACCTCAACTCATTCGTAATGTAATTAACCTGACTGCACGCCCTCTGCTGTTTTTACCCTCATCCTCTCCTTCTTCTTCTTTTTCCTTCATTTCTATCCTCTTTTACAGCTTCCCTTCCTCCTTCAAATCTGGACTCTTCCTCTTTCATCTCCATCCACTTATTTCTCTCTTTTTTTCCCTCCCTTTGCTCTTTAAACTTGACATGTTATGAGAATGAAGTAGATTGAAAGTCACGTCAAAAGTTTGAATAATATAAGGGTTATTTTTACAGGTGTTTAAAATATCCTCAAACACAATTATTTGCAATTTGGCATTAAAATATAGGGGAAATAAAATCAGCTAGCTTATGATCTGTGCTACACTCGTAATTAATTGCAACTAAATGGAAGAGCATCAATTAATAACTGCCTCCATTTTTCATATAATAAGTACACATGCCGCTGGTTTCCACTAATATCTGTATGGTATAAAAACCAACGTGCACTTTGTAACACAACGAATCTGATGGATACGTTTATGTTTCGTGATACTTAAAGTGACCCCAGGAGGGAAACTTTACTCACAACCTCCAAGACACAAAAAAAAAAAGATGTCAGCTCGATTTTCTATGATTCCCCACTCGCAAAAAGTCTGTTCTGCCGTAAAAGAAACAAAAAATGCACTTATCGGACTGACACCAGTTCGATAAGTGCATTAGTTCTGATGAGGGCCTCTCCTGAAAAGCATCGATGAGCTTTACTGTAAATATGCAAGCATACGGTATATCAAAGCAATTATATTAGATATTCTTGTTCAAACGCCAATGCACCTGCAGGTGTGCAGAGAGCCAGATTCACAGCCTATATACTGACAGTGTTTCGGTTCACACAGATTTAAAGGCCAGCTGGAAGCCTCTTGAGTCGACACACACACACTTTGGATTATTCCAACGCTCACGTCGTCTCTGCTGCAGTATTTTATAACCTTCATATCTGTCCACATCTGCTTATGCTCTCCGTCTTTATCTCCCTCGAATGAAATGTCATCAAATCCAACTCAGCCCACTTCCCCTCTCTTCTCGTGCGTGCGTGTGCGTGTGTGTGAGTGTGTGTGTGTGTGTGTGTGTGTGTGTGTGTGTGAGTGTGTGTGGAGTCACTTACTGAGACCCTCCATTAATCCTAATGAGAGGAGCTGCAAGAGGCATGTCATTCCATTAACCCCATGAGCCTCCTTCCTTCAATTTAACACACACACTCACACACACACACACACACACACACACACGCACATACGATGCACAGGACTGGTGCACATGCATTTCTAGACATATAGATCTGCAACCAGGCCATGTGTGTGATTGATGGCGTTGAACTCGTCATGAGGTCAAAAGACAAGAGAGGCACTGCGCGCGCGCACACACACACACACACACACACACACCACAGTACAAAATGGAACAAGAAAATGCCTCTGACTCCTTAACTTCTATTTCCTTTGAAGCAGCTTAGAAGTTGGATCACATCTTCGTCCACCCTGTCGTGATTAAATATCCCCTCTCCCGCCCCACTTTATAAGGAGCTTACACTGAGGGAAATGTGCACAATATCGTACGATACCAAATGTCTCGTGCACCATTTTATACACGTTTCATGTGTCACATATTTGTGACCTTTGGAAGACGTTGGCACTCTTTGGAAATAGCGGTAAAAAAAAGTTCAAAGTTGACTCGGCAACGTGCTGCGAAAGAGGCAGAAGGGAATTTGACAGCGGCCTCAGGAGACCAGGGTGCAATGCGGCCGCGTGACATGTCGTGCTTTGGGTGACGTGCACGACTCACTCACCCCCCCCCCCCCCCCCCCCCCGCACACACACACACACACACCTTTACGTATGACCCACAGGGGAATATAGGAGTCCCTATACCCCGAACCCCCAAACTGGATGAATTCAGAAGCAGCCGGTGACGTAAAAGGAAAGCAAATTATCTTAAATTGCTCAACATGCATCTGCTGCTGCAGGAGTTGCTCATTTTGCTTTAAACACATCTAAACATTAAAAAAAAACAGATGGTGTTTGTCACTATGACAAATGGCCTTAGTCCTTCGGAGTCGTGATCGACTCCAATGCCTGAACTGTTTGAGTGTTCTGCTCTGTAATCTAATTATTTATCTAGCTCTGAGGCATCTCTCCGGAGCCTTTCCCCTGTTTCTCATGTGCGCTCCTCTGCTTCCAGCCTGGCCCCGCCCCCTTTCTGTCTCCCGGCCCCCTTTATGTCCCCTCGCTTCCTTCTCTGTCCCCTCGCTTCCTTCTCTGTCTGCTCGCTTCCTTCTCTGTCCCCTCGCTTTCATCTCTGTCTCCTCGCTTCCTTCTCTGTCCCCTCGCTTCCTTCTCTGTCTCCTCGCTTCCTTCTTTGTCCCCTCGCTTCCTTCTCTGTCTCCTCGCTTCCTTCTCTGTCCCCTCGCTTCCTTCTCTGTCTCACGGCCCCTTCAACGATTCTTTTGGGAGCGAGATCGCGTCCTGGACTCAACTTCGGAGGATCCACCTTGTTCCTCTTCCTCCTCCCCTCGCTTCCTTTTCTGTCTCCTCACTTCCTTCTCTGTCCGTCCCCTGACTTCCCGTTCGGTGTCCTGTGCCTGTGCTGCATTAGCTGCTGGCATTTTTTATGGTCTCGCATGCCTGGACGCTTCTGTATGCACATAACTGTATAGGAAATGTGTGTGTGTGTGTGTGTGTGTGTGTGTGTGCCCCCCCCCCCCCCCCCCCAAGACAAGGCTCCAGATGGCTTTAAAACAATGAACAATCTCTCTGACCGTCTCGTTATTCTCTCTGATTCGATTAGCAGCTGATCAAACCAAGCGGAACAAGCCGCTCACTTCTGGAGGGTTTGTATAAATCACCTGAACGGCCGAACACACAACCCACACACACACACACACATACACACATACACACACACACACATACATACGTACACACGCACACACACACACACACACATACATACGTACACACGCACACACACGTATACTGTATCAAATCTCATTGTTGTATGCAGCTAAAGCCACGGCTGTGTGATCTAATTTTCCTCTTCCTCTTTATCTTCCTCCTCTTCATCTTCCCTCTTCCTCCTCTTCCTCTCTTCTTTTCAGTGTCCTGTCATCGCTTCTCTCATCTCCTGCCGGTCTTCCGCCTCCCACCGCGTGTGCACTGTTTGAGTCCTGTAATGGTGGAGGATCCTTCCTTCTCTTTTACAGACCACAGGGAATGAGAACGCGTCGCGGATCATCAACTCGACATTGAAGTAACGATGCGGCTCTCGTCCCCGTCGCTGTCGGGTTTTCACAAGGTGGATCCTCCGAAGTTGAGTCCAGGACGCGATCCCGCTCCCAAAAGAATCGTTGAAGGGGCCGTCATTAAAACATCAAAGATGGCTTCCTTTGACGACTGGGAGCAGCGCGTCAGGCGAACGCTCAAAGATTTGTCATTTTGCAGGTATTTTGGTCATAAAGCAAAAGTGTTGAAGACGTCAAATTGAATCTGACACGAGGATTATGAGGATATCACAAAGGATCACGATGTGTGTGTGTGTGTGTGTGTGTGTGTGTGTGTGTGTGTGTGTGTGTGTGTGTGTGTGTGGCACGTTCACTCGTTTCACTCCAGATCTCACCACAACCCAACAATAGTCGCCGAGATATTTCACTCTCGACCGAAGACGAGAGGCACGTGATAGTTTTTTAATGCGAGCGAAGCATTAAAAGTATCGTAGCTGAGGACAATAACCCCGTACGATGCCCGCCGCCTCACGCACGCCGCCTCACGCACGCCTCCACGGTCACACAAAATAGTCCCGTTTCTACTGACTCTGACGTACGAGTACGGCACGTCGCTATTTGTGTTCCCTGTCCGGGCGACTCATCGGTGCGAGTGACATCATATTCTATAAATCTATTTTCTGGGAGATGTTTGTGTAAAGAGTACAGTGTGTCCCCCGGCGTGCTCAGTCCACCCCGTCTGCTTCCTCCGGTCCGAGCCCCCGGATGACGGCGTCCTCTTCAGATGAGCGTACGCTCCAAATAAGTGCAGACAGGAAGCCGGGCGGGCTGGAGGACGAGGGTCAAATTTAGAGCTATCCACTAATGCCGCGTCGCCTCCTCCAACGGCGCCGACATTGTTTCATCCAAGTCAACGGGCCGGCATCGAACGCTCGGACGAAGGCGGACGCATCTCGAGGTGGAGGTCGTTTTGCACTCACACGTAATGTCACCGGCTTGGTTTTAAAAAGTACAAATGTTCTCTCCTCCCTTTGGGATGTCTTTGAGGCCGCTCTCAAGAGGCTCCATGCTTTCTGGCTACCTCTCTCTCTCCCTCTCTCTATCTCCCTCTCCCTCTCTCTCTCCCTCTCTCTCTATCTCTCTCTCCCTCTCTCTCTCTCCCTCTCTATCTCCCTCTCCCTCTCTCTCTCCCTCTCTCTCTCTCCCTCTCTCTCTATCTCTCTCTCCCTCTCTCTCTCTCCCTCTCTATCTCTCTCCCTCTCTCTCTCTCCCTCTCTCTCTCTCCCTCTCTATCTCCCTCTCCCTCTCTCTCTCCCTCTCTCTCCCCCTCCCTCTCCCTCTCTCTCTCCCTCTCCCTCTCTCCCTCTCTCTATCTCTCTCACACAGGAAGCAGGGTTCCCTCTAAACAATAACACCCTTAAAATGTGTCGACGCGCAGTCACAGGCTCCACTTCACCTGATAGCAATCATTCAGGAAAGAAATAACTTAAATGCTTGTAAGCATACTCACACACACTCGCACACACACTCGCACACACACACACAGAGCGGAGCTCTCCTTGCCAGTTACCAAATTAGGAAATAATATGCAAGGTCGCACAACCATCATGTTCTGCTTTGTTTGGGAACACACACACACACAGACACACACACATTCAGGTGGTCGGTGCTTCCAGAACATACCGTGCTTATCTGATCTGCTTCATTAATCAACCGCAGTCAGTCTGCACAACTATTCCTTCTCTCCTCCCAGATCTAACTTAGGAAGAGAGGAATAAAAGCAGCGTGAAATATTAGATATTACTTTGCAATCAAAGATCTTCTTTTTCTCTCTCTAGTGAAGGATAACAGGACGATATGGACGGGCCGATTGACGACGCTCCTATCAGACACACACCCTGCCTCTTTCTCACACACACACACACACACACACACACACACACACACACACACACACACAATCGTCCGCTCTCTGATCTGTTCGTTAGCGCAGCAACTCGTTAAGTCTCTGGCGCTCAGCTGGCCAAAGGAGTCTGGCATCCGACACACACACACACACACACACTGACATCCACAGACACACAGACACACGGACACATACACACACCCACGCACACACACACTGACATCCACAGACACACACACACACACACACACACACTGACATCCACAGACACACATACACACACACACACACACTGACATCCACAGACACACACACACACACACACAAACTGTTACAACACAGAGGAACGACTGATGCCTCTTAATTAGTTTTTTTTTCAGGGGAAACACTAAGCCACCCTCCTCACTGGCTCAACTGCCGGTTAAACCGTTAACGGTTTGGCATTTATATCTCAAACGGCCGGCCGGCGGGGGAAACAGACGAGGCCGTCGACCAATCAGACGCCTGCGAGCCGGAGACGCTCACGGTTCCACTTCCACGGGGAACACGTGGGCGCTTTTGCTCGTAGCGGAGTTCCTCTCACCGGAGAGAGAGAGAGAGAGAGGACTTCACCGTAGAGTCCTGACGTTCACCACATGCGCCTCGCTAAAGCCACACAACGATACGGGGACGTTATCGATCCCCCAGCAGGGGGGCCGGCCATTACGGCGGCGGAACGAGAGCCCCCGGGGGGGAACAAAGAGAAACCCAAATGAATCACAGAGCAAGTCAGCTTCTTTGTGTGACCGCTTCATTTCCCAGCTGGCTCTTTATAGACGATGCTGCTCCTCAGTTCTTTTTCTTTTTACATGTCGGGGACCTTTGACCTGCACATGCATCACAGAGCCGAGAGGAAGCGGTGAATACAGAAGCGATGGCGCCGCTGCATTCATAATCCGCAGAGTGCAGATGCAGATTCTCCTCCACGCAGGTATTTTTTTAGCTCGTTATTAAACAACATATAAGTAGCTTTTGAGCATTAAGATGTCAAGAATCCCCCCGGGGGGGGGGGAATATTTCCGCAGACGGATTAAATTTAAAAATCGTGTTTTCCCAGTTATTCCACTTTGTGTTTTTTTTCCGCTGCGCAATTAAAGCGCCGCCAGGTGTGACGGTTACATTCGTCAGGTCTCCATCCGGCAAGTCGTACTGCGTCGACTGCGGATCGTGATTAAAAACGTTTAATCACGTTTATTATATGCTCCACGACGGTGACTCATTGAAAACACACACACTTGCGTGTGTTTTGGGAAGAACGGCGGCGCTATGGGGGTGCGTCGGCTCCACGTTGGCTCTATATTCAGAGCGGCGGCGGTAGACGAGTGTATAACTGCACCATTATGGAGCCACTCAGGCCGTTACACACACACGCCAGACCTCCTGCACTTCAGCTGGGTCAGCTGCTTCACGATGCCCTTTCATCTCACACTGAGGTGTGTGCGTGCGCGTGTGCGTGCGCGTGCGCGCGCGTGTGTGTGTGTGTGTGTGTGTGTGATAATAGAGGCCCGTTAGAAAGCATAGAGGGGACCGGTGAGAGCGGCGTTCCTTCATTACAGCCTAATGGAGATTAAACAGCAGCCTCTCTTACACACACACGCACGCACACACACACACACACACACACACACACGCACGCACCCACACACACACACACACACACACACACACACGCACGCACCCACACACACAGGGAATAAGAAATGCTTTTTCGATGAGGCCGCCTTTCCTCCAAGACACAGTTAATGATCATCTGATCCGTCTGAGGAAGATGAATCATACGTCTGCATTGACAGACTAGTGGCCTAGTGTGTGTGTGTGTGTGTGTGTGTGCGTGCGTGCGTGTGTGTAACCTCTATGAGACAATGCAAAGATCCAGAGGACTGCAGATCATCTACAGGGCGGACAGTTTATTGTTATTTTTGGTTCAACCGACGTCGGAGAGTCTGGTTCCTGGTTTACAGCCGATCCCTCTGTGTGTGTGTGTGTGTGTGTGTGTGTGTGTGTTTGTGTCAAACTGTACTAATTATTAGGTCATATGAATCACCTGCTCCCTGAATGTGTGTGTGACTGGTTGTCATGGTGACCCAGCACCTGGGGGAGACTGTTGGATTTAAAGAAAACTGTCAAGCCTCCTGCATTAAATCAAAAACGTTAAAATAAGTGCTCTTTCTTGAGAGAATATTGTCAGAATATTTAACGCGGATGATTGGACTTCGTTTTGATCTCAAGTTTTGGGGTATGAAGAGTGAACGTTGAAGGCAAAGTAAGAATATTTTTGAACAACGACTACATGAAGACGGTGCTCGCTAACAAAATGCGCATTAGGCCACAAAAGTAATGGAACCTGGGAACTTGACATGTCAACAACAACAACAAACAGATGCAAGATCTTCTCTGACTCTCTTTGTGAGTTCACTGTCAGTGTGTGTGTGTGTGTGTGTGTGTGTGTGTGTGTGTGTGTGTGTGTGTGTGTGTGTGTGTGTGTGTGTGTATGTATGTGTGTGTGTGTGTGTGTGTATGTATGTGTGTGTTACGTCCTCCGACACACACCGAACAATCCCACATGAGCAGCAATTCAGCGCCGAGCGTGACCGGCAAGTTAACTTCGCCCCCTCTGCTGCTCTGTGATTCATGTGGTCGGGGTGTGTGTGTGAGTGTGTGTGTGTGTGTGTGTGTGTGTGTGTGTGTGACACTGTTTCAAAGTGAATCCAGACCTGACCCGCCCCGAGGCTTTGAGAGCAGCCTCGTGGTCATGAAGTAAACATCATTATGGCCTTCTTAGCTATACTGCAGGAGCTGCTGTATGCTTTTAAATGTATTTTAAAAGCATACAGCAAATAAATTGTAAATTTATTATTGTGTGAAACACACACACACACACACACACACTGAAATACACACACAGCCTAATTTACTCCGCATCACCAAACCCCATCCTTTCTATAAAATGCTCGTAAATAATATAGTTATTGACTCAGCACTCGAATATGAACACTCACACACACATTGTAGATCGACCCCCGCCCCCCCAAACACACACACACACACACACACACACACACACACACAATGCTCCAATGTGCACCAGTGCCATTCTGTTGCCTAGTAACCAGGTAGAGTTTCTAGTAAGAGCCTCATCGCTGAGAGAATCCCACTGTCCGAGACTTATCCCTCTCTCGCCCACTCTCTCTCGCTCTCTACACACACACACACACTGCTACGTGTAATTCGCGCTGTTTGACGCTGCTTTCCTTAAACTTGGCACGTGCACTCTCATGCACTTTTCTTCACCATCAATACCTTCCATCACCGCTCTCCCGCGGAACTAGGTTGCTGTGACTCTTCATTCATCACACTACACACCAATGCACACTGTGTGTCTCTCTATCTCTCCCTCTTGTACACGCACACGCACACACACACACACGTGCGCGCACACACACACACGCATGCACGCACACACACGCACACACTCCAGAGCATGCAGGCCCATTTTGTAGACAAAGCAGAGACACAAGCTTGCAGAGCCGGGAAAGAGGAGATGCTGCAGCTTTCAGGTCTCTACGGAGATGAAGTGGAGTTTCACGCTATGTATTAATATATCTATATAAATATATATTTATATGTATATACTGTCGCTGTAAAAGCATCGTACTAACACACACACACTCCCTCTAAAAGATGGGCACCCAACAGGGGGCCACACCCACAAGAAGCAAAGCATTAACGATTAGTTCACGTGAATCTGTGCACGAGAAGAGCATCAAATATGTGAAGATTTAATCCTCGCTAAGCCAAACAAATCGTTACGTTTCTTCACGAGACGCAAGCTGGAAGAAAGATGGCCGCTCTTTTGTTAGTATTAAAGGAGGCCGGGGCTGAAAAAGTTACATACGCATGCTAAACCACTGCGCCGCTACGATCTCTATCAATCTCTCCTTCTTACTCACAGACAGACAGACACACACACACACACACACACACACGCACAGACACTGTGCTGTGTGTGTGTGTGTGTGTGTGTGTGTGTGTGTGTTGCCATGACAACCTAGTGCTAGTTGCTGATGGATTTCCCAGATCTTTTATTTATTCATCCATCTCTGCATTACTCTTTCATACTAAGACGCTCACACACACACACACACACACACACACACAGATGTGCATCCATGCATGCCCTCCCACTCGCTTCCTGATATACATAAGCCCTCGATGACAAGCCGGTTTGATCACCACGGCTGCGCAACGCGTCTGCATGCGTCCGTCTGCGCGTCTGTCTTCGTGCAGACGGGTGAGAGCGTTTTCCGTTGCCTCCCATTGTTGTGTAAAAGGAAACGCAGTGTCCACACAAAGTAGGCCATTGCAAATGCTCTCTCTCTCTCTCTCTCTCTCTCTCTCTCTCTCTCTCTCTCTCTCCCTCTCTCTCTCCAACCATCTCTCAGACAGTAATGTGATCAGCGGCTGTTGGGTTATTCATGTGGAGCTCGACTGTGGGGAAACGTCTCTGAACTGCGGGAACACGCAGACACACGCGTACCGTACAAACACACGCACGCACACACACGTGCACGCACATCAACAACAACAACAACAACAACAAGGCTCATTAGGAACATCAGTAGAGAACAAGCGCAACAAGGCAATGTGACCTGAAAGCATAACTGAATACTAAGCGTCCCGATGAAGACGAATGAAGGGAGGGAGTTCCACCGCGAAGGGTCCACTGACGGTACCCGACCCCCCGGCACGGTGCAGGGTCCCTGGGGAGCCCCCGCGCTGACCTCCCCCCCTTCCCGGCTCCTCCTCCAGCAAAAGAAATACATTATCGCCTCTCTTGGTTATCTCTCACGTCTCGAAGGATTCCGGGCGTGTGGGAGTGAGTGTGTCAGTGTGTTGGTTGTAGAGGCACCGCGAGGTCCAGTGTTTCAATTACACCTGCTGACTCTCTTGTCTTCCCACCCCACCCCCTATGTTATGACCGTGAGAGGAAATAAATCCACTTTTATGGAGCTCTACTCCCCTGCAGATGAACCCCTCGACCGCCGGAAAACACACACACACACACACACACACACACTCCTATGGATCAATACAGCCTGGGATTCCGTCCATGTTAAACACTGAGACACTGAGAGGACCGATGAGAGAGAAAGAAACACCCTGACAAGTGGTTTCATTATCGCAAAAGAACCCTTCAGCATCAGTGCGTGTGTGTGTGTGTGTGTGTGTGTGTGTGTGTGTGTGGGTGTGTGTGTGTGTGTGTGTGTGTGTGTGTGTGTACACTTTACTGATCCCTGCCTCAAATAGCAGCAAAAATAAGAAAAGACAAGCAGCCGGAAAAGACAAAAGAATGGGAGGAGAAGGAAAGAGCGACAAAGGAAGAGCGCCCATTACTCAGCAGAAGCTTTTGGGGGGGCGGGGGGCGGGGGGGGGAGGGGGGGGGGGGGTGGAGTTGTGTCTACGAGCAAGTCGCTGCATCTTTACTGCAGTAACCGCCAACAGGGAAAGACAATAAAATTAAAGTGCACAATACGGTCACTCCACGCTCTCTTGCGATTGGCTGATGGCTTTTTGTCCAATTGTCAGGCGGTAAAGTACACACACACACACACACACACACACACACTGAATAGATTGGATTCAAATAACCAATTTCTGTCCCTTTCACTTCCCCCCGTGTTCGTCGCTGCTGCTCCATCATCACCTCTCGCCGCCACCGATTCTCATCTTTGTCCCTTTCATCCGTTTTCTCGTCTCAACTTATTTCTCTTTTTCTTTTTTCTTCACCGCCCACCTTTGTTCCAACATCCTGCTCTTCCACTTCCTCACCTCTCTCTTTGACCTCACCCGTCTGTTTTCTATCCCAGACGGTTCTCTTTTTTCTTTCCTTCTTCAGTGTCATCCATCCATCTTTGTCCCTCTTTCTCCTCTCCTAAATCATATGGCTCGTGCACCACCTGCTTCTTTCACACACACACACACACACACACACACACACACACTTGCTTCCCGTCGTTATTCCTTTCGGATTGGTGGGTTGATCCTCTAAAAAAAACACACACAAAGTGCACTCCCAGGCCGTCGGCAAACACTGCGCGTCGCCATGGCAACAGCTTCCGAAAGAGCCCTCCCGCGGCAAAAAAAGGCGCGCCAGTCAGTGTGGCGCTGCCTCCAGACACGGGCAACGTGACTGACAGCTCTCTGACTGGAAAAGATGAAACACGTTGTGTATCTACAGGAGGGAACGACGTGTCTCAGTTCCACACCTGAGGTTTTGTGCTATAATATTAAACAAAAGCAGGAATATAGCGTGAAAAGAATAAGTAGCTATTCTTGGATTGATTAAGACGTTTAATAGATAAAACGTGTGTATTCTGAAGGTGTTTCGCAATATGTTCAAACAATAATCGTGTAAAGAAGAGAAAAGTCCTGCTTTTAGCTGCAGAGGGATGTTCAGGAACTCCTTAACGGATTAACTCCTCTGACCCCGAACACCAGCAGCAGCCAGCTGGACTCAGATTGATCTCCAACCTTTGACACTAAACTCATCCGTATCCGCTCTGATGAGCCGCGACCCGGTTGGCTGGCAGTGGGGAGCTCTGAGAGCTCTTTAATAAGGGAAGAAATATGCTTATTCAATTCCTCGTCGAGAGTTACATAAACGCGAGTCTCGCATCTGTGTGGATAATAAAGCATAGAAGCTGCTTGGTTTTATGGAGCAAGAATAAACCTAATATCTGGCCTGCCTCTTGGCCAAAGGTAACAACGTAAGTAAAAGAACCTTTAATACGACGGAGGAGTTTTTGTCATGATGATTTCATGACGCTTTTTAATTGAAAAAAAGTGCCGGAACTGTTCGACAGGCCAGCTGTTGCTCTGTGTGCAGTCGTTATGCTAAGCTAAGCTAACCAGCTGAATATTAACCGTGAGTCGTATCGGTGTTCTCAGCGTAACTCTCAGCGTGAAAAGCGTGTCAGCAAACAAACGTCATTTCAGGGCCGCCAGCGATCACCCAAACACACCAACACAGAGCTAGAGGCAGGAGAGGGTCACTGCCTAGACACATGGTGTGTGTACACACACACACACACACACACACACACCCTGCGTTTACACACGTGGAAGTCAGCGCCATTAGTTCCAGATCATTTTGCAAAAGCAGTCTGTAAACAAGGAGCCTGGAGATAAACAAAGATCCTATTGTACTGGAAGTAATCCCACGACACACACACACACACACCTTAACATCCCGGCAACACAGACGCCGACCCAGCCACACACACAAACCGACACACACCTGGAGGGCAGTGTAACATAATGTGTGTACTTATTATGTTTGGCTACATAAAACATTCATAAACATCAGCAATAAGTATCCACTCATGGCTGGAAACCGTTCCAAATGTTACAGAAACACTGTCAATGCGAGGCCGGAGTTTCAGTACCAACAAAAAACAGGTGTAAATTTCATTTAAAAAAGTGAATTCAGTGCATACTTTTATTTTGAAAGGGAGACATAACCCTTGAAGTGCTCTACTTCTCCTACGTCGATGTATTTTTTTATGTAAATTGAACCGTGTGTGTTGCTCTTCCACGAGCTTCACTTCCTGTTTGCTTTTTGGAGTTTTACCGGGAAGTTTCAGATACTTTTTTACACTTTTATTTACTTTAGGGTTTATGCTTAAAGCAAGTGTAAACAAACATGTATGATCTCTATTCATTTGTTGTATGTTTTGGAGGACTGAGTTAACCGAGTGCTGCTTTTTGCTGCACAAATTTGTGTAGCTGCTCGTCCGCTACACAAATACACATGCATGCACAAAGACACACAGGCATTGTGAGGACACGAAGACACACACACACACACGTTGTGAGGACACAAAGACACACAGGCATTGTGAGGACACGAAGACACACACACACACACGTTGTGAGGACACAAAGACACACAGGCATTGTGAGGACACAAAGACACACACACGTTGTGAGGACACAAAGACACTCGGACATTGTGAGGACTGTGCAGGGTGTGCCAGGATACACGTCATAGACAGGATCACTCTGTCTCTGCTGTGAAGCACACCTCATGACCCCCAATCTGCTGTTATCATGAGCACAGGCCAAATATAATGAGTCATCAAACACACACACACACACACACACACACACACACAGACCTCAGAATGCTTGTCTGAGTGTCAGTCGGAGAAGGACAACTTGCTGAATTCAAGGCCAGCTCTCTTTGTCCCTCAGACGGCAGCGATGAGGTACTTTGAAGGCACAAACACAGAGAAAGAGACGCGACGTCACGGTGGCAGTTAGAGGAAGTGGACCATTCAAACGCCTTGACCCTGAAGACAGAGCGTACCAGAAGCTTGTTTTACTGCCGTACGACGTTCAGCAAACAGCGAGGCCTCTTATCTTCCCAAACACGTATCCAGGCTACATTTTAATGAGACTCAGCCATGATCCGAGATTTTTACTTTGATTGGTCGTCCTCCGTGCAGACGGTTGTAAATCCGTCTCCACTTTCACACACCTGGCACTGGTGAAATGAACAGAGAAATGTTTAATCTTCCTGATTAAATTGGTAAATGAAAAAATAAAAACATTATAAATATATAAATATGAATAAATGCCCATGATCTTTAGCTAACAAGCCAACACAACTGGTTGTTCTGTGTGTGTGTGTGTGTGTGTGTTCACACAGCCTCATCTGTATTAATGTATGAGTGCAAGAGGCCCTCTCAACGTGTTTAGAGCACAGGATGACTAATGGAGACAGATAGCGTGATGAATCCACTCGTCTGTGATGGATTAACCTCGTCTGGCCCCCAGAATCTCATCTAATCAGCCTGAATCGGCTCGTTAATGTCTCACGGAGGAGGAGGAGAAAAAAAACCGGCGATGCCTAAATATTCAGCCTTGTGACAAGTGCGAAAGGAGGCGTCGGCACTTAAAAAGTCGATTCAGGTGTAATTGCCTGAACTACATGATCAACTGGCTTCCTTTCTCGGGGCACTCAGTCAGAACCGCACACAGCCGGTGGGTCTTCCAGTTGCTTTGCGTTGCAGCCAAACCGGCAGCCATTGGTATTTTCAGTAGACTTCACAAGTAAACAATATCTAGAGTATCAATTCATCTGCCGAATAAACTATAATCTTAGTATTTATATCCACATTGCTGATGATCACCCATCAAAAATATCCTTGTGTAAATATCTAGTAAAAGCCGCTGTGCTCCACCCTCCAGGCTTCAAAACGTCCGTCCACAAACCAGTGGGCGGTGTCACTGACTACGTCCACTTCCCAGAAACCAATGAGTCTGTAACCAGAACTTATATGTGTGCATTTTCACTTGAAAACGTAAATAAAACGATGACTCAATTATATTGCTGATGGATTTGAAGAACTTGCTTGAGAAAGGTATCCTCTCCATGTTAACAACAATGCGGCTCTATTTTTGTCCACGTTTTGTCTCCGTCACTCATTCTCTGCCTCTTGTTAAATTATGTTTAGCAGTCAAATGAAGAAAAAAAAGCCCTAATAAGTTATATTTGAAAAAAGCGCTTATGCAAAGCTGCCTTCAGCACGAGAAAAGAAAGATTGTTATTCAGCAGCCGACATCAAAAACTCCAAAGTAACTTCCTTGTTAAAAATGTCTTCTCCGTGTGTTGTTTTAAAGTGAAGGCCAACGGGAAATCTGTGGCCTTTTGGTTGCGTCGTACGGCGGAACGAGTAAAGCAGCAAATAAAAACAATCAATAGCTCGCTGCAGTGATCGCATTATGAGCAACGGTGCGTTTTGTTTTTGCCGGACATCCCACGATGTTAATGTGCAGGTCGGCTGATCAATGATGACGATCGTAATAAACAGGACGAATGAGGCGTGAGCGATTCTGGTGAGCAACTTTTATCTTCTCGTGCGAGATTAGATGCTTAGGAATGTGGATCTTTAGGAGTTTGATGACGTGAGATGAGGTAAAATAAATAAAGGAAAAAAGTTCTTCATCACTTTGACTCCTCTTTCTGCAGAGTCACACTTAAACCATTGTGTGCACGCCTTTGTGCGCATGAGTGGCAGAACATTTATGCTGCGAATAATATTTACATAGCCCACCGTGGACCACCAACTCTGCAATGCTTACACAGTGGGTCCTGCACACACACACACACTAAGGGAATAAAACTCAGAGGGCTGTCCGGTGAGCGCCTCATTCAGGCCCCCTCGGTAGAAACATCTTCTACCACCGAACGGGACGAGAAGAAGAAGAAAAGAAGCGCACGTGCCGAACACCGGAGCGTCTGCTCCATTGTGGTTATCTACATCCATCCGTACATACATAATCCAACATTGACATCCGTCATTCTCAAACGTCTCTTCTCTGGCACAAGCTCAAATAATGAAAACCAGAAGTAAAGACAACGCTTGTCTCTGCTTTGAAAATATCTCCATCACATTCAGTGCTTGCGGTAGACTTTCCACCAGCTTTAAGAAGGTCTGTGTAGCTATTGGGACTTTCCTCAAGGACACTAACAAAACCTTAAAACACCATCTCACACATAAAGACCAGTTTACTGCAACGTCTTCTGGAGTTGTGCGTTACTAACTGGGGACATGGAGTTTGAAAAATAAGGCATTGAAGACCATTGTGTTATTAAATATATATTCTTTTAACAAACCTTTGAACATCTTGCATGACAGAACATGATCAATCAGATACATTTTGGGAATTCATTTCCACCACTGATTGGAACAGCGGTTCCCCAAAGCATCTGACCCAAGTTCACACTCAAGGGGTCACGAAGGGGTCACGAAGGGGTCACGAAGGGGTCACGAAGGGGTCGCAGACAAGCCTGCGTCACAGCCGAATATGAAACATTCACTGCAGCTTTGCAGCTTTGCAGCTGGTGAATCGACGGTGCACACGGATCCGTTTTCATACCCTGCAGATTAGTCTCCAGGTACACAGGAATGTACTTAGCAAATAAATATGACTCAGGTCCTGCATTTGTTTGTTTTTTTACGCCACCCACCCTCACTGCATCAGGAATGAAAGAACATTGCAGTGGTTCATCTTCAGTTTTTCTCTCTTTTTTTTCATGGGGCTTGGATTTGGATGCACATTCTGTTCTTTTCTCTTTTTTTTTTTTTTTTTTTTTTGCTCCAGTGTGCTAAAACATCCCACAGATGAAAATGATCCAGGCAGGATGTTCAGGCTGAGGGGTAATAATAGAACCTAAAACGGACAGGAGCAGCAAGAAGCTCATTACACCTGGGCTATTTGGCATCCCCACGTCCCACATTTTTTGAACAAAATGGCATCCTGAACAAAAAAATGTGAGCAGAAGGGGTCCTGTCACCTGAAAGATTGGATTCAATCTGTGCAGTGTGATCAATGATGGGGGACTTCAAAAATGCTCATATTTGAACTTGATCCAAAAACAACTCTAGGGACGTTAAGCAGCACTTCAAATCGACACTGAAGAGAATCCCAGCTAAAGTGTACCGAAGCAAGCATGAACATAAACGCCAAAATACAATTTAAGGCTTTCGGTTGGACACACAATCACTGGAAACATCTTCCTATGAGCATTAAAGATCCAAACGTGTCCAGAAACGCAGTCTAAAAGTGGACACATTCGCACGGATGGAGCAAACGCTGCTTTGCTGTGTGTGTGAATGTTCGTCCACCGAAGGAACGGAAACATCCAAACCTCGCTCCCACATTACGCACGTGTCCAAACAAATGGCGCGTGAAGGAGCTTCTATCAGTGTGCGTACGAGCGTGACGCCTTGAATCGACGGCAGACTGCAGCATCGTGTTTGGGACGCAGAAGCATATGGACGACATACCTGTTATTGAAGGGAAACACACAGGTGGTGTGGGGGGGGAGTGGGAGGGGGGTAGAGGACCCGTTTGGGCTTACCGGGCCGCCGGGCGGTTCTAGGATTTCCGAGCACATGAAAGGATATGGGTTACAGACGACGCGGAGACACCAGTTGCGGGGCCTGGTGGTTTGCTTTAAGCAGAAGAAGGCCACGGGGGCCAGGGCCGGGTACGGCTGCTGCTCCTCCTCCTCGGAGACGCAGTCCGGATCCCGAATGGGAGCCCGGACGCGAACTCCAAACGTCGGCCCGACTTCCACCTCCAGCTCTGGTTCCTGGTCTTTGCGCTCCCGAACCTCGGGACTCCACTCCGCTCCATTCCTCCTCCTCCTCTCCGCCTCCTCCTCCTCCTCCTCCTCCTCCTCATCGTGGCCTCCTCCAGGGTCGACGTCGTGACCCGGGGCGTCGTTCCTGAAGGGTGTCGGTATGGCGAGCCTCACCTCCTCCCGCCCCTCCGGGCACTCTGCGTACTGAAAACGCACTCTCCCCTCGCCATCAGTCATGATAGAGCATCAGGCAGAGCCACTCTGAGGGGAGGTCAGAGGGAGAGGGGTTAGAGAGAGGGAGAGACGGAGAGAGAGAACATTTGCAGAAGATGCAGAGCAACAGAATCGGAGGAGAAATCAACTTAGAGGCAAAGAGACAAATCACATAAGGAGCCAAATAAACACTCAGAACGAGTCCCTCGGAGGCAAAGACGTCTCACGTCCAATCAATCCGGACACAGATTATCAATACTCCTTTACTAACCTGGCAAGCGCTCAAAGCTTTTATTTATTTCCGAAACATTTCCTCTTTCTGTGTCTCTCTCAATTAAAAAAGAGATAATGAAACGATCAGAGGAGAATCTTTGTTGGAACATCAAATAAGCATTTGTGTGTGAATGTGATGTATAGGAGATAAACACATTGTAAAGCAGCCGGAGCATCATCTGCTGTTTCATTTAGTTAGAAACACACACATGGAGCCATTAGAATAACGCAATACAACTCCTTCAGTGCCGCAGAATCATATTGTGATATCATGAGAATAGGGTTGTTGTTTTTTTATTTATTTCCCTGGCTCTTCCTGTTGCTATGTGATGGAACAGATGGACTGCTAGCTGTGTCTACTGGTCTACTGGAGGTTTGTTAGCCCACACCACGCAATGGTGGGCAGGGAATGCGCAAAAAAAATAAAAGGAGAAAAAAACACGGACAATAAATGCCTCATTAATCCATGATTATTATATCTTAAGTAGAATAACATCGAGAGCCAAAACATGTGTCATCATAATCCAGCTGACAGACTTTTTTTCTTTTTAAGGGCTTTTTTTAAATGGGCTTTGTTGTGCATCGTTTTGCCGCTGTGTGTGTGTGTGTGTGTGTGTGTGTGTGTGTGTGTGTGTGTGTGTGTGTGTGTGTGTGGAGGGGGGGGGGGGGGGGGGGGGGGGGGGGTAGCGCATCTGACGCTCGCGACAGTTGTCCGCTCTCCTCCTTGTGTGACAAAGAAGGGGAAATGTCACACGTGCTGTGGGGAAAAAAGTGCATTTCAAACGGGAATAAAATATTTAAAAAACACACACCAGGCGGAGAGAATGGAGAGGCGAGCACCTGTGTTTTAAAAAAGTGGACTCATTCCTGGACTCGATGGATAATAAAAACATCACGGGCACACAGAACAACTTTATTCCTAATAAAATACCTTATGGAGACGGAATCAGAAGTTCCCATAAGCATGATCCGTGACTTTCCGTGTTTCCGAGCGCGCCCAGCCGTCCTCAGCAACCCGGAGCTTTCCTTCTCTTTCTTTCCCCTCTCTCTCTCTCTCTCTCTCTCTCTCTCTCTCTCTCTCTCTCTCTCTCTCTCTCTCTCTCTCTCTCTCTCTCTCTCTCTCTATCTCTCTCTCTCTCTCTCTCTCTCTTCACATCTCCTCACTTCTTTTGCTTTTCACAGATCAAAAAGGTAATAATCCGAGAGCCGTTTTGGAAGAAGAAGAAGAAACCTCCCCCCCCCCCCCCCCCCCCCCCCCAAACAAAATTAAAAAAAGATCACTGAAGTATTCAAAGAATGGATTGGACGTGTTCTCCGTCCATCCTCATCCTCATCCGCGTGCAATCCGTCCGTCCATCCTCGGCCCCGAGGTGTTGGTTACGCAGCGTGGAGCGGAGATGCGCGCGTGGAGGACGGTGGAGCCGTGCGGGTCGCGCTCTGCTGGAGCTCCGTGGATGATCTGACACGGAGAAACTTGGCCCAGGACCCCGGGAGTCCTGACACGTGACGTGACGCCCGGCTGTGTGTGTGTGTGTGTGTGTGTGTGTGTGGTGGGGGACGACGACGACGACGTAGCTGCACAGCACACCCACACTGTACACGCACACACACATGCGCCACGAAGAACCCGAGCCGGGCGCGCGCGCAGCACCGTGCAGCCGGCAGCAGATAATGGAAACGGAATGAAACGTTCATGATCCCGTTTCTTCTGTGGCGGAAGAGACACAAAGGAGCCATTGTTGTTGTTGTTGTTATTTTAGTTTATTTATTCCTCTCTTCCATGATATCTTCCTCTAACGTGTAGCCATGGTAACAACGTAGTATATATGAAAACACTAAAGTAAGGGAGATTTAGTGTCTACATTGTATATCTTTACATCACAGGTGTGTGTGTGTGTGTGTGTGTGTGTGTGTGTGTGTGTGTGTGTGTGTGTGTGTGTGTGTGTGTGTGTGTGTGTTCGTGTGTGTGTCTGTGTGTGTGTGTGTGTGTGTGTGTGCGTGTGTGTGTGTGCACGTGTGTGTGTGTGTGTGTGTGTGTGTGTGTGTGTGTGTGTGTGTGTGTGTGTGTGTGTGTGTGTGTGGAGGGGGCAAAAAAAGGGTGCCGCCCACTTGCCCCAAAAGAGTGAGTCAATCACTCAAAATGTTATCAATAAATTCAATAAAATGAAAGTCTCTCAGAGGACTAAATATTTGTGAGTATGGTGTGATACGCTTTATCTTATTTAGGAAGTCACCGAGCTCGGCCACAAAAGTGTGCAGAAAGAAAAACCTTCCTGGTCCATGAAAGCAACATGAAAAGGGGGGGGGGGGGCATCTTGGAAAACGTCAATCTTCCCCTTTAAAAACGACGCAAATAAAAATGTCGTTGATTTATTCTAGCGAGGTGCCAGCTTGCAGACGTCATAATATAAAAAACTTCTTCAGGATTTTTAGTTAACCTTTAATGTGAAATATTAATCCTAAATAAAGTAGTTCATGAATACATTCATACACACACATCCAGCATTGACAAAAACGAAAAAGAAGTGTTTATGTTTTCACTCATCATCAACCGCCTCCTTCGTATTCCGATGAGCGCTGGTCACGGGTCAGTACCTGTACTCAATCAGGCGGCTTGCTGCCACGTCAACGTCTTTACGGGCAATTTTGATCTCGACAATCTATTTAAACTTCGGCGCCGCGCGGATGATTGATGACCAAATACGCACGCACTGTATTTAATGAAGAGTGTTTCAGAGACGCCGAATATCGCGGAGAGTCAAGTTTTTAAATGCTGTTGAAGCGGTTAAAGGGTTCATTTGGATCGGACAGCTGACGGGACGAGAATCCTCCCGGTCACACGAGGTCCCAGAGAAGAAGAAGAAGAAGAAGAAGAAGAAGAAGAAGAAGAAGAAGAAGAAGAAGAAGAAGAAGAAGAAGAAGAAGGGCCTAGTCCCTGCTTTCCTGTTTATTTATGTTTTTTTATTTTTAATTGTGGTAAATTCCGTCGGGCAAAAGTCTCCGGAAAAGGCTGACTTATGGAAAGTGTTCATACCTCAAAGGGCTCCGAATGTCTGACGGAAACCCCTCGATTGCTCTGTGGTTTGACGGCCCCTCCTGTGTCTCGGGGTCTGGGGGTCTGGGGGTCTGGGGGTCTGGGGGTCTGGGAGGTCTGAGGCTGGTGGTTCAAACGCACAGACGTCTGCGGGAGATTTTTGGGGCGTGTGGCGACAAAAAGGCCCAAAGAGTCCTCGATGTGTTCCTCGCTCCTTCGCTCCGCTCCACCACAGGAAAAAAACAATAAAAAAAATAATTCAACGTTTTAAACGACTATGTGCTGCTTTTGTTCCCCGCTGGAAACGAAGGAGGAGCCACCGCACAGAAACCAATATAAACCTCGACAGCCAGTTTTTAATGACGGGCGCATTATAAATATATAAAATAACTAGTCGTATATCGCATGTTTAAAAAAACGGCTCACAAATTGATTTACATCGTCAAGTCGCCCATTCCTGCCCGTGATGTAGCATCATTAGCATAAACTATAGCGAGGGATGCCAAACAACGTGAAAACAAATGGCGTCAGCCGAAGAACGACCCTGAAGACTGAAGTCTCGATAAGAGTTTGATTGACAGATGATTCATCCAATCGCCCGCCGTTTTACCGCGTGACAAACCCCGTCTGCCGGGTTCAGGCTAACGGTAACCTGAGTAAAGAAATTAAAGAAAATGTTAATAATGTAAAACGACAATTAAAGGCCAAGTAGAAAAGTACCCCTCAAGCCACAAAATCCATCTTCTGCACTCTGGATCTTAAACCCTCAAAAGACCACTTAGCTCGTCCTCAGCGTTCAGCCCACCGACCTTTGGGGCGACGTGCGCTCTTTGATTAATGTCACGCCATTCAGTAAACGATTCCCCGTAAACACGGCGCCGGTAATTCAGCGTCGCGCCGACCTTCTCGTCGCCGATGGAGAATATAATAACGTGGCCGAATGGGTTTCCCCTTCGAGGACCTCGGCGTGTCACCGGAAAAGCCGATTCGAGGCGTCGTTTGAAGTCGTGAAACAGAGAGGGGGGGGGGGGTGGTTGCACTTTGATGGTCATGAGGCGAGACGAAATGGCTGTTGTGGTTTAATATCACCGGGGCTTCATGTGTCCATGTGTCCATGTCTTCTCTGCTGAATCACACTTTCCCGTCTGCACAAAATAATTTACAGTAATGTCCATCACAAGGTCATTACTGGAATTAAATGCTCTGTGCACGTGTGTGTGTGTGTGTGTGTGTGTGTGTGTGTGTGTGTGTGTGTGTGTGTGTGTGTGTGTGTGTGTGTGTGTGTGTGTGTCCATTCATTCCCAGCTGTGAGCAAAGGCGAGACCATCGATCCCCCCCCCCCCCCACCCCCCCCTGTCTGTCACTCATCCCCAACTTCCATCATGTGTGCAGTTGGAGCTCATTACCGGAGGCTGGGCCCCAAAATGGCTCCCGTGAGGCGTTCGCTGTAATGTCGGCTCCGGTTTCACACCCCCAACTCTCAGCTGTGTGTGTGTGTGTGTGTGTGTGTGTGTGTGTGTGTGTGTGTGTGTGTGTGTGTGTGTGTGTGTGTGTGTGTGTGTGTGTGTGTGTGTGTAAACCTGTGAGCCTGGTTTGCTTAGTACGACCCTTCAGCAGCACATTCTGCCTCAGAGAAGCCCATAATATGGGATTTAGTGGGTTTGCTTTGTCTTTTTTTATTATCATTACATAACAAAGTCACTCCTGAACTTTCAAAACTGGTTTCAAAATGTACACAATGCATACTGTATATATAAGTATGTATATTATTTAATTCATTTATACAATAGGTATTGCGACCGGTCTAAATCAATAGGAATGTGAGTGATTCTCACAGGTAATCAATAATCCTCCGTCAGCCTGCTCATCCATTCCCTGGCTGTCCCGACCACTTCCCCCGTCCCCCATCCATCCCATCATGCCCCGTGGTCCCTTCCACGGCCACTCCCGTGCTTTCCTCCTCCAGCCTCATCTCCTTCTCCTTCTCCTCGGCGACCATTGCTCGAGCCCACTGGGAAGCGCAGTGAAAAAGGGAGGAAAAGAGGAAGATTGCTTCTCATCTCAAATACTTTAGAATCCTGAAAGAGCCGACATCCCATCATGAGGAGTGCATCAGCTTCTTCACATGGCACACTGTGTGGTGGCTGAACACACAAAGAAAACCACGCCTGTTTGATTGACAGCTGATCTCTTGAGACACGGCAAGGACGTGGTCAAAGTATTGAATAATCAAATCGAGAGGAACGGCTCTTAGGGATTCCTGCGTTATCAATGTTTCTCGCTGTATCTTTCCACCCACCCATAATTCTCTCCCACTGGAGTCTTCTCATCGGGCCCCCGCTGACGTACGTTGGGGTGGGGGAGACCCTGCATGTCGTCTTGCAGAGGGCTTCCCCCCCCCCCGCAGCAGCAGCAACGGGCACTTCGATGTACTGTACACGGAGACATGACCCTGAAATATGCATACGCTCGATGTATTATTGAAATGGAGCTGAGAAAAGTACATTGAGATAAATAACAAAAAAAGAGAGCGAGGAAAGAAAGAAGGAGAGAATGATATACAGTATATTCTTAATATATATATATTTGTTCATCCCTCTTTTCTGGCAGTGTGCAAAAGTAATCATTCTGATTAGAGTGTGCGGGAGAGCAGAAACATATCTGTGCATTAATAAACACAACAGGAACAGAGGAGACAGTTACATAATCACACAGAAAAGCTTCACACACACACACACACACACACACACACCAGTGTGGAGCATCGCAGACAGCTCGAGAAGGGAATCTGTCACTCCACTACAGAGTGCACTCAACCGTTATACATGTTCATCATACAGCAAATCAAAATGGGTTCCGCGCGGGACACGAACACCGGTGTCCTGGGTGAAAGTCCCGTGTTTGACACCTTCTATTCCCCTTTGACCTTCATGCCTTCGCACATTTTGTGGGATGTCAGAAACGAACGTAACCCGGGAAGGGAAGAAGCATAACCCCCAAACGTAATTGACTTTGGGTTGACATTGGATCTCCATCATTAAGCTCCGAGTCCCGTCTGCATGGATAATGGATTTAAAATGAGATTATTTGCTTCCTTTTCGCCTCATCTACAACGTCATGTTTGGAGCAGGGGCTCAAATAACGGTCCTCTGTATCCTGTTGACTCCATGTGGACTGTTCTCTGCCTCTAACTGGGCGCGTAGCCACTACGGGTATATATAACTTTTACTTTTGATATGTTGAGTTCAAGTAACAAATAAAACGTCTGTGCTTTTTAGTGGAGTAGGATTATAACCCTGAATAATTAAGTGGTAAACGACTTCCTCGTTATACGAGAGATCGACACGCTTTTACACTTCACGTATAACATTCACACACACACACACACACACACACACACATGCACACACACACACACACTCGTGCACTGACGGCTGCCGTCAGGAGCATTTTGGGGCTAAGTGGTCTTGCCCGGGGACACGTAGCAGGGGATCAAACCGCTGATCTTCTGATGGGAGGACAACCTCCCGTCACCAGCTGTTTGGTTAACGCGCAACTTTAAACAACAACGACAACGACGTTGTTACTTTTACACACACTCTCCAAGCAAACTCAGGCACACACGCTATAGATGTGTGTGTTTGTTAAAGGCCCAACCGGAGACACCAGGCTGTGAATCAGCTTCAGCCGGACCCTGAAACGCACATCACAATGTTTATCGCTATTGTGCTGAACACACAAGTAAACACATGAAATGAGTCTGATGACTGATACCCGTCTGCTGTGTCCTCTGAGGTGTGGTTCTGCTGTGTCTGCACCCTGTCTGCTTTCATCTTTTGAAAATAAAAAGTAATATACACACAACCACACACACGCACACACACACGCACACACACGCACACACGCACACACGGACGCTGACCGCCTGCTGGCCTCTTGAAAAACATAAAGCTCATTTTGAATGCAAAAAGCTGCAGGTTGCCGGGGCGTCTCCGCCCACACACACACACACACACACACACACACACACACACACACACACCCCTACTGGTCGAGTTAAAAAAAACGGTTCAGAGAGAGAGACAGAGAGGCTGAGACCAGAACAGGGGAGAGAATGAATAGAGAGGTATACAAAGAGAGAGAGAGAGAGAGAGAGAGCACTGAACACACAGGCAGAGTTGATGATGTGTCATAGCAGCAGTAATGAAAGAAACATCTGGATTATAATCGGATGTTGTACAACAGCATCTGGCAGCCGTCTGCATGACAATACATGACCACATGCAGAGCCACCCGCCTAATACCTGCAACGAGCAAAGAGACGCACAACGTCCACGAGACATGTTGCACTTCTATGGCTAAAATCCTGGGTTCTGTCATCGAATTGACGTGCATCATAAAATAATACAACATTTGTGATTTTATTTTTACCAGCATATATTTTAATTGTTTAAATGTGGTTTTATAGAATAACTCAAAAGGGCTCAGGTGAAGAGTATCTCTAAATCTTGGTCAGTTATTTTAGGAGGTCTTGATGTGCCCTGAATCTTGTCTTGAACTTGAGCATTCTCTCACCTGACCACCAGGGGGCGACTCCTCTGGTTGTATAGAAGTCAGGTGGTCAGAAGAGATAATGCAGCTTTAACACATGAAGTATGCGTATAGTAGGAGCACCAGGGGGCGACTCCTCTGGTTGTATAGAAGTCTATGCTTCATGTGTTAAAGCTGCATTATCTCTTCTGACCATCAGGGGGCGACTCCTCTGGTTGTATAGAAGTCTATGCTTCATGTGTTAAAGCTGCATTATCTCTTCTGACCATCAGGGGGCGACTCCTCTGGTTGTATATAAGTCTATGCTTCATGTGTTAAAGCTGCATTCTCTCTACTGACCACAAGGGGGTGACTCCTCTGGTTGTATAGAAGTCTATGAGGAAAGTTTATGGTCTCAATCTCTAGTTTCAAGTCTTCTTCAATACAGCATGATGTTCATTTAGGAGTCAAACAGACCATAAAGCAGGGCATGCTTTAGGGCGGGGCTACATTATGATTGACAGGTCGCGACCGCCCCCAGAGACGTGTGCGGCGTCTCAAAAGAGGGTTCTCGTCCCAAGTGGAGTCTTGCTGAAGGACTTCTACTTCCTCCCCGTTGTTTCGTGTAGCGTTGCTCTCGTTGTCAGTTTCAGTCGGTCGGTGATTTACTTTTCGACGCCAACAAAACCAAAACTTCTTGCAGCTGCAGCGCGAATGACGCCATCAGAGAACAGCGAGCTATTCATTTCACTAATTGTCCATTTATTGCACTTCACCACTTCAATTACACAAATTAGAACTCTCCTGTCTAAATAACTGTGGGGGAGGGGGGGCGGGGATGACGTCATTGTCGTCATGTAACTCGTATATAATGGGCTTTGTAATTTTCACCACATTCAGACAAGTATGCAGACCCAAACAAGGGAGGACACACAACGGGGCGGTTAGGTATAAGTGTTCGCGATGTCGTCACGGCGACTTAAATATAACCGCTGCGTGCGGAGGTCCAGATAATTACCTGTTGCTCATAATGGCTCTTTCTCTTTGGACGGGAAGGTTATGTTTTTACTGAAACACGGCAACACAACACACATTATGGCCACGCATCAATAGACAATGTATATACAGTATATATATATATATATATATATATATATATATATATATATATATATATATATATATATATATATAGTGATGTAGTAACTATGACATTCTGTGTGTGAGTATATATTTCTCAATTTAACACCATCAATGCACATCACACAGATTAATGACAGTTAGAAGTGCGAGTAACATTTGTACCTTTACTCACCTACCATCTGTCTTTTAAACCCAACACTGACGACGTTTACACGCATCATAGATTACAGTTTTTGCTTTTCCTTCCAGAAAAAGACAATATTTTTAATAAGTTGTTCACGGCAATGAATATTGCACTAATCCTGCTGTTTATTATTAGCTGTCTAATAATACTGCTGTTTACATGCAGCCCACCGTGCCTCATCCTCATCACTGGGGCCTCGTCAAAATGCTCCATTTGGAATATCCATAATATGTATGATATTATTAGATTATTACGAACCAGTCAAATTCTGAATATTGTCATAAATCAACGGTGTGTGCGTGTGTATGTGTGCGCGCGCACGTGAACACGTTCTCGGTGTGTTTTCTGCTTTCCACTGAACACATGTGTGTGTGTGTGTGAGATGAGTCCGCACTGCAGGGTGTCACAGCGGGACCACCCGCGGAGAGATGGACCGGAAGTGAGAACCAGGCGGTAAATCAGGCCGCGTGGGTTGAGAGGGAGACAGGTTGATTAAGTGGAGACGGTGAGACGGGGGGAGACCAATAATAATGAACATATAAATAAAAAAATAAGTAAATAAATAGAGGAGCAGACAGACTGCTGAGTCACGCATGCACACCGCCGTGAAGTGGCCCCGCCCCCTTCCAGAAAACCTCCGCGCATTCCTCGCATACTCAGCTGCGTTACCGGTACGCGCGCGCGCTTGTGCGTGCGCAGCTGTGCATTCCAATCACGGAGATTTAACCCCCTCCTCCTCACCCCTTCGGCCGAGGGCCCCCCGACCGACCCCTCCGCTCCACTGCCATCTGGACCACTCACTGCCGCACTGTTCAGCATGTGTGTGTCCGTCCGCCGAAATATAGTCTACCTTTGTGTCTGCGCGCACGCTGTAACCGACACGGTCACGCGCTGCAGACTGAGACGCCAACTCATTCTATAATTGGTATAGTAGGAGCAACACTTTCAGAATATCACTTATGAGCTCCTATTAAATTACTATAACTCTCTTTAACGAGCGTATTGACTTGAAGCCACGTTGAACTAAACGGGTTTGAAGGTCACACATTCTGACCTCCGGACGCTTCCTTCCACAGTTTCAATAGAAATGAAACAAACAAAAGTAAAACGCCTCTTTCTTTTTCACTTTGTGAAAGCAACTTTCCACCACTTAATAGACGACAATTAAGAAATCAATGCTGAGCTCAAAGAGGGAAGTCGCTGCACTTACAGGAAATGCTCATTTGCGCTGCGGTGGCTCCGTCTTCACGAGACTTTCAGCTGAGCTTCGTCATCACGCCTCTCTGCACGCACACACACACACACACACACACACACACACACATACACACACACACACACACACACATACACACCCGTGCAGAGGAACTAAAAAGCAGTAAATACTGCTAATTAGATCTGAGTGTCAAATATTATCCTCTGTTACAAAGTAAAGCATTTGTGTGCTCGTGTGTTTGTGTCCACGAGATGAACATGTGCACGTGTGTGTGTGTGTGTGTGTGCGTGTGTGTGTGTGTGTGTGTGTGTGCATTCTCCGAGGATCACGAGGTTAGTGGAAGAGAGGACTCTAACGAGGTCTGTGGCTCGCCTCTGTGGAGCTGGCTTGACTGCTCTCACTAATGAGACAGTGACACGCACGCACATGCACACGCACACACACACACACACACACACTCGCTAAAACTATCTGAACAGACACGGTGAATCACCATTTCATCCGATCTGCCTCCAAACAACCCCACTCTCTAATCCATTTCCTGGACTGTAAGTGTGCAAGTGTTTGTGTGTGTGTGTGTGTGTGTGAGGCCAAAAGGTCCGTGTCCTGGCAGATTCTCATGGTTAATCCCCCCCATCCCTCGCTCTCCCAGTGGCTCCTCTCGCTCTTTATCCATCTCTCTCTTTCTCTCTAAAGACTTTCTCCGTCTCTCAGAGAGAGAAAGCCTTTCTAAGTTTATTCTTTTACGTTTGCCGTTCTTTGTCCAAGTGATACGTGTTTTTGCACATCCAGCATACAGTGTGTGTGTGTGTGTGTGTGTCTGTGTGTGTGTCTGTGTGTTTGTTTGTGTGTGTGGGATTAAGAGATATGTTCATCAAAGAAGGATTAGTGTCCAGTGGTGTGATGTAATCTAAATACGACCGGCTGATACTGATCACACACACACACACACACTCACAGTCCTGACCTACGGAGGTGGCGGGGTGTAGGCCGTGGGACCAACAGTACGCTTAGCCCCAATCATAATCACCTTCCCATACAGCGAACCAATCAGAAGGCTGCTTGTCAGAACAGATGATATGTTGATATGTTGCGTTACTGAATATCCGTGTCAATCATCTGCGTCGCCGTGCGTCAACAAGTCAAGACTTTAAACGCCGTCTTCAGGAATGTACCTGTCTCTCTAACAAATATAGCAGAAATCCCCATAAAATATATCTTAAAAATACATATATTCACCGCCGCGTTTTCACACGGCAGTCGACAAGAGCTTGTTCCTCATTTTTAGCCACCAACCATCAGTCGTTAGTTAAAGCTAGTTAGCTAAGTAGCGTTAGCTCAATGAGCCGGTGGAAATGATATTGTGCTAAAAGGAAGGTATGAAATAAAGGTATTGTTTTGGTACTAGAAGGTAGAACTACTAGTGTGTCCTTTATCACATGTAGGACAGTAAAGGTTATTGTAGGATGTGTTTATTTAGTTCTGACCCAACCTTGTTTTAAAGCTTAGCTTATAAACGTCTTTCCATGTAGCATCGTCCACAATCAGCCCTCACACACTGGAAGTCCTCTCACGTCGACCGGACTCGAGTGACCCTTTTAACCTCAAGAGGAGAACAAAGACGTCTTGACATCTTCCAAAGCATCAACCCGGCTGCTAATGGACCACCCACTCCCCCCCCCACCCCACCTGAGCCACAGCCGCTGAGTAAATGCAAGCTATGCGCATGGACAAAGATAAACAGGTCATAAATCCCCCCGACATCACCGCCCTCCAAACGTTATGCCCGTCCACGTCCGTCCCGAGCTTCGCTTTGAATGCACTCGGTCTGGTATTTATGTTCAGTTGTAAAGCGCCCGGCGGGCCGCTCTCCCTGAAACCTGGCGCATTCCTTTGAGATCTGAAAGAGCACTTGTCAGTAGATGTATGGGCTGCACGGTGCAGCTGCTGTCATACCACAGATCAAAGGGGATTCCTAGACAGGCTGGATGGGGGTGGGGGGGATGCTGCATGGAGGAGGGGGGGGGGGGGGTGATACGGCATATCAGCAGAAGTCAAAATGGCGGCACGCGGTAGAGCGCTCGCTCTGGGTGGCGCGCGTAGACGTGCAGGTCGATGTGGCCGATGAGATTTCGTGGGGCGAGGAAAACGTCTCGGCGTCATTTTCGTGCGTTTGTTGTCTAACACGGGGAAAATGTAGGACACCATAAAAAATATAAATCCCCGGTAAAATATAATTATTCAATAATAATGATAATAATAATAGTGAAAATAAAACCACGACACAGTCAGAATAAAACAAGTTTTGATCACGTCTGTGTGACGGGCTGTTTGTCCCGCCCCTCCTCCACTGTGATTGGATGGCAGGGTAAAAAGGGACAAACACAAAGTTGTTTACACAAACAAAATGTTTCTCTGCGACCAAAAGAAATAATAATAATAATTTAAGATTTTCATGCACAAACTTTAACAGAAACTCTTTCAATCGAGCAAGTGTTGCTCTTTTAGACTATGTAAAAAAAATGTTGCCAGATGTACCCGATGAACTCGCTTATTTGACTGCATATTCGATACGCGTGTCTTCGTCTATTCCATTGTCATTTTTCCTCGCTCGTATTCGCTGCAGCGGCCCATTATTTTCATGTTGATCATTAACAATTTAATCTTATCTACAGGGTGACGCTGCTCAACCCGGCTGCTGGTCCACGCGTGGCCCTCGTAATCCAATCGGTGCGTCAGCCGCTAATTCTGCGAAACGGCAGACGTGGATCCAGATGGCGGTGAGATTCACCCGAGTCGACCCGCACAAAACCACGTCAGACGGGACATTTACCACAAAAAGGTGAAAAATAACCAAACCACGTACTATGTACACGCCTTTACCTGCTTTGATGCAATCGTGATACTTTAAACAACGTATATATTTTTTTTTATTTCATTGAAATATCCCAAAAATATTTTTCCCTTTTGGAGCAAAAATCCGATCCGGTTTTTGAGCACGTCCTTATCTGAAGAATGTAAGAACGTCATCATTGATATGTACGAAGAGCAAATGTTGCATCGCTTTTAAAAGTGCCTGATTGCAAACAAGGGCAATTATAAACGTAGGCGAGCAGAAGCAGATCGGCCCCCAAAGGGGCGTGAATCGAAGTGTAGAAATCAATTTGAGTTGAAACTGTATTCATTTGTTTATTCATTCTCAGGAACATTGCACATTGATCGATGTCGCCGTAAATGTGCCGGTGTTGGCACAAAAGTCTAATTTTTCCAATTGGACGCTGTTTATTCGTGTTTCATTCGAGTTGTTTGCAAAGAGACAAAGGTTTAAAGAAGAAGAAAAAAAAAAGAAGAAGAAGAAGAAGAGGGGCTCTGCAGGAACATGAGAAAGTGGCGTTCCCGTAAGGGAATCCGTCAGTCTGACACACAGCCGGCAAACATCCGTCAGTGAACCGGCTGTTTGTGGCCAAAAGACTGAAAACCCCACTGGAGCGTAGATTCATGTCATTACATGAGACATGAGATGCAACTGGGACCAGTACGAGCAGGAAGAGCTGCTCCCTTCCTACTGACAGCAACCGCTAATTATGACAAGTAGGAGCTGAAAGGATCAGTATATAAAATACCCCCAAAAAACAACAACAACAACCCTCTAACAAAGAAAGAAAGTAGTCCCTGAAATTAATGAAATCTGACACTGTCTAAAAAGAGTATAACGGCCTTATTCATAATACAACATACTGTATAATACACAAAAAACAAACTTCAAAAATGTCAAAGATAAAGTTGTTCAATGTTTCTTAAAAGTTGTCTCACCAATTTGTTTTAATTGTGTGCAGCTGTGAAATTAAACGTTGGGACCGAAAACACTTAAGACTTGATTTCGTGGACCGGAAAAAAAGTGTTTCTGAAAAAGTTATAAAACCTTTTAGTTATAAACCAATCCGCCAACATCTGTTTCTGAACGAATCCGAGGGGAAGAAAAGCGGCATTCAAGTGAACTGAATTTCACTTCACTCACATTTCATGTGCAGGGCCTAATTTAAATGTTTGTTCTGACTTTTGTCGCTTAGCAACAGATACGACTCGTTCGGTGAGAGAGAGAGAGAGAGAGGGAGAGGGAGAGCATATTTATTCACATCTAACCAAGACGGTTTAGAGGAGTCACATTTGGTTTCTACCGAGTTTGAACGAAGCATGTTTTACCTATTTACCTTATTTGTTCTCATAATTCTCTAAATACCCGTTGACAGAGAAGTCTCGCCCATTAGAAGGAGCCATCCTACCAAGGAAGCATCCTACCAAGGAAGCATCCTAGTAAGAAAGCATCCTACCAAGGAAGCATCCTGCCAAGCAAGCATCCTACCAAGGAAGCATCCTACCAAGGAAGCATCCTGCCAAGCAAGCATCCTACCAAGGAAGCATCTTACCAAGGAAGCATCCTACCAAGGAAGCATCCTGCCAAGGAAGCATCCTAGTAAGGAAGCATCCTGCCAAGCAAGCATCCTACCAAGGAAGCATCTTACCAAGGAAGCATCCTAGTAAGGAAGCATCCTACCAAGGAAGCATCCTGCCAAGGAAGCATCCTAGTAAGGAAGCATCCTACCAAGGAAGCATCCTAGTAAGGAAGCATCCTACCAAGGAAGCATCCTGCCAAGGAAGCATCCTAGTAAGGAAGCATCCTGCCAAGGAAGCATCCTTGACACTTCTTCGTGTCCTTTTCCACTGCATGTTTTGTTCTGAGTGCAACAAGATCGATGAAATAAATATTATTGCTCATTCATTTGTTTACTGTTCATAAAGCAGAATGGTCAAATTTTAAGGACTCTCATTGTTTTTAATGGTACAGAATTAAGTAAATGAATAGCAGCCGGCTGTTTGATGGTGGAAGACCCCCGTAAATATAAACAGTTAATTATGTTGTCGTGTCTTCATTGTAGAGTGCAATGCATGATGGGACAATAATGTCTATCCACAGTATATCTTTGGCGAAACCTAATTCATTTACTTTTATGCACAAAACGTGTCATATTCTTTTCTTCTTTGGGGCAACAGCAGCATTAATGTGTGGAATAAAAACGTCTTATCCTAAACAAAAACAATAAAGTTATATTAATTGAGTTGTAACACATCAAAGGAAGTGATCATGTCGAGAAAAGACAGGAATACACATTTGAGCAGATAAGAATATGTCTCCTATTGTCACTTGATGATGCTGGAAAGAGAAGGGGGGGAGAGAGAAGGAGGGGGGAGGAGAGAAGGAGGGGGGGAGGAGAGACAGAAAAGTGTCAGGAGGACCATCGAGACAGAAGTGGGACTGTGGGAGAACTTTGCGGTCAGCAAAAAGAGGATGAGTCAGAGGAGGAGGAGGAGGAGGAGGGAGTGAAGAGTAGTGTGGGGGGGTGAGGAGGGTTTTTTACGGACAACGATACTGAGAGAAATAGTTCCCTGGCACTCGTTTTAAGCCGGAGCCGGTGGCGTTTAAAGATTATGCAACCGGAGACCAGCGTCACAGAGCGCGTGAAGCCAGTGAAGCTCGAGCTAAACATTTCACTCTGATCGTCTGGTTTTAACTCTGCGCGCTTTCTTTTTTTCAAAATGCAGACTGCAACAAAGCGCCATCGGCGATGTCAATTGAAATGTGTCACGGCCCTGTCATGGGTGCTCGGTGATGAAGAGATAGGCGGCGTAGACGACGAGGGTGGGGTGGATTTAGGTGAACTAATAAGACGAATGAATGAGTGAATGAGTCGTATAATGATGGAGCAAGCGGGGAGAAAGAGTCAGACAGGTGTCTGCAGGACAGCTGACGGTCAGGTCCAATTACCAGGAAAAACACCCCTCCAGGGAGACCCCGCTGTGGGTAAACACAGCTCTCTGACAGGTGTGTGGGACTGTGTGTGTGTGTGTGTGTGTGTGTGTGTGCTTGTGCATGCATGTGTGTGTGTGTGTGTTTGGGCTCTACCATCCAGAGAGCAGAAACTGTGCTTTCATATATTGCTCACGAATATTTTTAATTCATTGCTCATGTTTCTTCCCAAACTGTTCGCGCAAACTTGTTGTGATCGTCTTCTTTCACGTCCCGCTGTCTCGTAGTGTTCAAAACGTTAAACATGTTTTCCTCAAAGATTATGTATCCATCATTTATTTATGGTATTGTTTGGCTAATTGGAAGCCTCTGGGCCTTTAATGAATAAATCATTATTTATAATTGCTATTTGCATTGCCACCAGGCGGCAACCTCCAGTTCTGAAGAGTGAAGCCAATGCGTAAGTGTCACCAGGGGGCGACTCCTCTGGTTGTATAGAAGTCTATGCTTCATGTGTTAAAGCTGCATTCTCTCTCCTGACCACCAGGGGGCGACTCCTCTGGTTGTATAGAAGTCTATGCTTCATGTGTTAAAGCTGCATTCTCTCTCCTGACCACCAGGGGGCGACTCCTCTGGTTGTATAGAAGTCTATGCTCCATGTGTTAAAGCTGGATTCTCTCTAGTGACCACCAGGGGGTGACTCCTCTGGTTGTATAGAAGTCTATGCTTCATGTGTTAAAGCTGCATTCTCTCTCCTGACCACCAGGGGGTGACTCCTCTGGTTGTATAGAAGTCTATACTTCATGTGTTAAAGCTGCATTCTCTCTAGTGACCACCAGGGGGTGACTCCTCTGGTTGTATAGAAGTCTATGCTTCATGTGTTAAAGATGCATTCTCTCTCCTGACCACCAGGGGGCGACTCCTCTGGTTGTATAGAAGTCTATATAAATGACTCTACTTCTCTTGATTTATTCCCTCAGTAAACATTGTAAACATGAGTTTTTGGTCTCAATCTCTAGTTTCAAGTCTTCTTCAATACAGCGTGATGTTCATTTAGTAAATTATGGTCATTTAGTGTCAAACAGACCATAAAGCAGGGTGTGCTTTAGGGCGGGGCTACAAAGTGATTGACAGGTGGCTCTCGTTACTAGATACGTCACTCCTCCGTCGTCCAAATATGGCCACGTCTGTTCACCGGTTGCAAAAAGCCAAGATGTCTGTAGAAAAACCCGATGAAAAAAAAGTCATTATTTCTTGATCCGGTGCAGAATTATTGTTCTCCTCTAAATGACCACATTTTGGGGTAAAAAGCTGTACTGTATGTTTCATGCATTCAAGACCCGTAAGTTCTGTCCTAAATTAAATGCATCTTAACGGGAGGCAAAAGCATGATAATAAAGTGTACATTATTATTATTATTATTATTATTATTATTATTATTATTATGATCGCCCTCTACAGGCCCTGAGGAGGTTCTGCTGTGCAGCCACTTTAATATATTATGAGAAATAAGCGCATGGACAATAACTCCCATGATATCTCTTCTTCAGACAACAAGGCCGGTGAAGCGGGACGTGATATCCAAGTTGACACTACATCTCCCTCGGGCCCTCCATCCCAACATAACCCCCCCTCTACCGGACAGACAAGCTGACCAACCAGTTCAGATCACAGGCGCAGCAACGGAGGAGGTGATGGCGTGCCTCCTCCCCGAACTATCCTCCGTAAACTTCCAGCTGAGCTCGGTGCGTCCCTCGTCCGAGTCCCGAGGCGCCGCTGCTGAGAGCCGAGTCGTGTTTTCCTGCTCGAGCCTCATTCCGCTCGGTCGCACACAACGGCACTAAAAAAAAAAAAACGAAACAAAAGAAGAGCATTAAAACTGACGCGCACAAAAAAAAAGAAAGCGATAGCACAGAAAAAAAGCCTCTGAAGATGCTGCGTGAGAAGGTGAGGCGAGCCCCGAGCTGTTTCTTCTGTCTTCAGTCGGATGCTGACACAATGCACCTTGAATCACGCACACACACACACAATGGATTCACACGATTAAAACGCACACACACACACACTGATACTCACCTGTGAACCCGCCCGCGTCAGAGTGTTTTCCCCTCCGTCCCTTCGGTGAGTTCACGTGCGTTATTGTATGTTAATTTCTGCGAGACCGCCGACCAATCGGGTCACAGATCATGACTTTTTGTTTTTATTGTAAGCGGTGACGGACTCACAGAACTTTTTCTCAAATCTACATTTGGCTCTGATCTTCTCACCAGATGACACGAAGAAAATGTACTCGAGTGCGACTGTCAAAATGATATCGGTCAACGTATCTGTGTTCTCCATAAAGGCCAATTACGAAACACCCACAGCCCCTTTTACTGTTCTGTTTTAAAGATAAGGACATGGAGCGGGGGGGGGGCAACGTGTTTTAGTTTGGTCACCGAGCCAAATTATGTCCAAATTTGAAAATGCAAGTTAAATGTTGCCCAAACACATATGAAAAGCCTTCATTGACAGTGAATTTGTAATCCAAAAAGGAAACGTTGCACTTTGAGCTTCTGGCGTTTCCTTGGTCAAAAGTCCACGTTTGTGTTTCCTTGGTCAAAAGTCAACGTTTGTGTTTCCTTGTCAAAAGTCAACGTTTGTGTTTCCTTGGTCAAAAGTCAACGTTTGTGTTTCCTTGGTCAAAAGTCAACGTTTGTGTTTCCTTGTCAAAAGTCCACGTTTGTGTTTCCTTGGTCAAAAGTCCACGTTTGTGTTTCCTTGTCAAAAGTCCACGTTTGTGTTTCCTTGGTCAAAAGTCAACGTTTGTGTTTCCTTGTCAAAAGTCAACGTTTGTGTTTCCTTGTCAAAAGTCAACGTTTGTGTTTCCTTGGTCAAAAGTCAACGTTTGTGTTTCCTTGTCAAAAGTCCACGTTTGTGTTTCCTTGGTCAAAAGTCCACGTTTGTGTTTCCTTGGTCAAAAGTCAACGTTTGTGTTTCCTTCTCAAAAGTCCACGTTTGTGTTTCCTTGGTCAAAAGTCCACTTTTGTGTTTCCTTGGTCAAAAGTCAACGTTTCCTTGGTCAAAAGTCCACCTTTGTGTTTCCTTGTCAAAAGTCCACGTTTGTGTTTCCTTGGTCAAAAGTCCACGTTTGTGTTTCCTTGTCAAAAGTCCACGTTTGTGTTTCCTTGGTCAAAAGTCAACGTTTGTGTTTCCTTGGTCAAAAGTCAACGTTTGTGTTTCCTTCTCAAAAGTCCACGTTTGTGTTTCCTTGGTCAAAAGTCCACGTTTGTGTTTCCTTGGTCAAAAGTCAACGTTTGTGTTTCCTTGGTCAAAAGTCAACGTTTGTGTTTCCTTGGTCAAAAGTCAAGGTTTGTGTTTCCTTGGTCAAAAGTCCACGTTTGTGTTTCCTTGTCAAAAGTCCACGTTTGTGTTTCCTTGTCAAAAGTCAACGTTTGTGTTTCCTTGGTCATAAGTCAACGTTTGTGTTTCCTTCTCAAAAGTCCACGTTTGTGTTTCCTTGGTCCAAAGTCCACGTTTGTGTTTCCTTGTCAAAAGTCCACGTTTCCTTGGTCAAAAGTCCACGTTTGTGTTTCCTTGTCAAAAGTCCACGTTTGTGTTTCCTTGGTCAAAATTCAACGTTTGTGTTTCCTTGTCAAAAGTCCATGTTTGTGTTTCCTTGGTCAAAATTCCACGTTTGTGTTTCCTTGGTCAAAAGTCAACGTTTGTGTTTCCTTGGTCAAAATTCCACGTTTGTGTTTCCTTGGTCAAAAGTCCACGTTTGTGTTTCCTTGGTCAAAATTCAACGTTTGTGTTTCCTTCTCAAAAGTCCACGTTTGTGTTTCCTTGGTCAAAAGTCCACGTTTGTGTTTCCTTGGTCAAAAGTCAACATTTGTGTTTCCTTGTCAAAAGTCAACGTTTGTGTTTCCTTGTCAAAAGTCCACGTTTGTGTTTCCTTGTCAAAAGTCAACGTTTGTGTTTCCTTGTCAAAAGTCCACGTTTGTGTTTCCTTGGTCAAAAGTCAACATTTGTGTTTCCTTGTCAAAAGTCAACGTTTGTGTTTCCTTGTCAAAAGTCAACGTTTGTGTTTCCTTGTCAAAAGTCCACGTTTGTGTTTCCTTGTCAAAAGTCAACGTTTGTGTTTCCTTGTCAAAAGTCCACGTTTGTGTTTCCTTGGTCAAAAGTCAACATTTGTGTTTCCTTGTCAAAAGTCAACGTTTGTGTTTCCTTGTCAAAAGTCAACGTTTGTGTTTCCTTGGTCAAAAGTCCACGTTTGTGTTTCCTTGTCAAAAGTCCACGTTTGTGTTTCCTTGTCAAAAGTCAACGTTTGTGTTTCCTTGGTCAAAAGTCAACGTTTGTGTTTCCTTGTCAAAAGTCAACGTTTGTGTTTCCTTGGTCAAAAGTCAACGTTTGTGTTTCCTTGGTCAAAAGTCAACGTTTGTGTTTCCTTGGTCAAAAGTCAACGTTTGTGTTTCCTTGTCAAAAGTCCACGTTTGTGTTTCCTTGGTCAAAAGTCAACATTTGTGTTTCCTTGTCAAAAGTCAACGTTTGTGTTTCCTTGTCAAAAGTCAACGTTTGTGTTTCCTTGTCAAAAGTCAACGTTTGTGTTTCCTTGGTCAAAAGTCAACGTTTGTGTTTCCTTGGTCAAAAGTCAACGTTTGTGTTTCCTTGGTCAAAAGTCAACGTTTGTGTTTCCTTGTCAAAAGTCCACGTTTGTGTTTCCTTGGTCAAAAGTCAACATTTGTGTTTCCTTGTCAAAAGTCAACGTTTGTGTTTCCTTGTCAAAAGTCAACGTTTGTGTTTCCTTGGTCAAATGTCAACGTTTGTGTTTCCTTGTCAAAAGTCCACGTTTGTGTTTCCTTGGTCAAAAGTCCACGTTTGTGTCTCCTTGGTCAAAAGTCCACGTTTGTGTTTCCTTGTCAAAAGTCCACGTTTGTGTTTCCTTGGTCAAAAGTCGCGTACTCTTTCCCTCACATGTCACTCTGCTCAGAGCCCGACTGCCTCGTCAGCATCGGAGCTCCTCGTCTATTTGTTTACGGCTCCCGAAGGGGCCGTTCACATGTTACCGACTGAAAGACGGTCACGCCTGCCGTTACTAAGCAACCGACAACCTGCCAGGCCGGCGATGATGAAGTGGGGGGTCATTTAGCAGGAAGCTTCGCTGACCAAACTAATTAGAAAACTAAATAAAATTGATTTCCAGCACCGTAAATCCCTCACAGTATAGCTTCGCTGCTTGATCCCTCTGTGACTTTGAGCTGACCTTTGAACCGGATGTCGGGGGAAGCAAGTAAAATAGAAAAAAAAATAACTCTGCAGACTGATATCTGCAGAATGAAAAGTAAAGATATCTTCTGTTATTGGTAGTTTCTTCCAAAACAACGCATCTACACAGACTTAGTAAATGATAATTGATAAATGGTAAATGGTAAATAGTCTATGGTAAATGATAAATGGTAAATGATAAATGGTAAATGATAAATGGTAAATGGTAAATAGTGAATGGTAAAAAAAGAGATCACATTACTCCTGTATTAGCTGCTCTGCACTGGCTCCCTGTAAAATCAAGAATCACATTTAAAATTCTTCTCCTCACCTACAAAGCCTTGATTGGTGATGCACCATCATATCTTAAGGAGCTTGTAGTACCATATTGCCCCACTAGAGAGCTGCGCTCACTAAATGCGGGGCTACTTGTGGTTCCTAGAGTCCTAAAAAGTAGGATGGGAGCAAGAGCCTTCAGTTATCAAGCTCCTCTTTTATGGAACCAGCTTCCACTTTCAGCCCGGGAGGCAGACACAATCACCTCATTCAAGAATAGACTTAAGACTTTCCTCTTTGATAGTGCTTATAGTTAGGGCTGAATCAGGTTTGCCCTGGTCCAGCCCCTTGATATGCTGCTATAGGCTTATAGGCTGCTGGGGGATGTTTTAGGATACACTGAGCACCTATCTCATCTTCTCTGTCTCCTTATAGATGAATTTACATCTCTCCATTGCACCTTATTAACTCTGCTTCCTCCCCGGAGTCTTTGTGACTTCACGTCTCATAGGGTCCATTGGACCTGCCGGTATCTGAAGGTGGTCAATGGTAAATGGTAAATGGTCCATAGTAATAGGTCAATGGTAAATGGTAAATGGTCTATAGTAATAGGTCAATGGTAAATGTTATAGTTTCCGACCACTCACAGCTACACTACTGATGGCGAGGCGATGGCGATGGTGCCACATGCCCATCAGGACTAATCATTCACACCCGTTCATGCACAATAGGTCATGGGGTCAAGGGTCCAGCTCAAGGACACATCCACATGGACTAGTGGAGCGACCGCTCTCTACCACTTGAGCCACTGTTGCCCCCATCACGGGGCCCCTCCCCCTCTCCCTCCTCCATTAAAGGGCCCACTTCCCCAGTTTGGGAATAACTGCGTATGAATAAAATATCCCCCTGAAAAGTACTGCATCTCAACCGGCAGCGTTACGAAACAGACCCCGACGAGAGTTGAGTGTGTTCTCCGCCATCCAGTTTCTCCAACTGACATCCGCTCAACGGCGGGCGGCGTGGAAGATGTGTGATGCCAGCTGGGAATAAAAAAAAAAAAACCACATCCGTCATTATATTAGCAACGCGCCGCGCTGCCGCCGGACTCGGCAGTAAATTGGGGCTTGAAAGTTGTGCATTGTGAGTCGGGATTTCTAAATGGATTTAGAGAGCGCCGGCGGCGGCGGTGAAGTCGCCGGAGCTCTGACAGCCATCCCCGCTCTCGCTGACAGGCCGCCCCGCCTGCAGGCCTTTTATTTATGTTTCTTACACAGTGTCAAATAAAATCAATCACTCACGTATTTGCTCTCTTGCTCCTGCGCCCACTCTCTCTCTCTCTCTCTCTCTCTCTCACACACACACACACACACACAGACAAAGACACCTACAGGCATGACTCCCAAGACACTCACACACACTCCCAAGATGCAGAGGTGGGTGATGTCGATGGGGTTTCCAGGCGACCCGTCATCGAACCCACGGGCCTCCGGTCACAGCGTGCGTGAAGGCTCTGGGTAATTAAAGTGAGAGGTTTAATGTCCCCGTGTAAAACGGTCCTCAGCACAGTGGGACGGTAAAACCTCTCAGAGAAACCGTTTAACTTATGTCGACATCACTCCCTAGATTACTTACTGTGTGTGTGTGTGTGTTTGTGTGTGTGTGTGTGTGTGTGTGTGTGCGTATGTGTGTGCGTGCGTGCGTGCGTGTGTGTGTGTGTGTGTGTGTTAGTGGATTGGTAACATACTTGGCTTTCTATTAATCTGGTTGTGAATATTTTAAGCTAAGAAGCAGTTGGTGTTCATGCTCACTAGGAATGATTTTGCCGTTTAATCAGTCCACAAAACACCAAAGTGTAAAAATGATGCGCTGCATTATCTCCACTGGCAACCAAATGATGTTTGTTTTAATTGATTTAATTGATTTGATTGATTTGATTGATTTGCGGCGCACAGCTTCTGAATCACAGTTAGCTATGAGCTCAGCTACATCAGTAGTTGCCGTGCAGGAA
>NC_046973.1:3270774-3273274 GCF_009769545.1 Cyclopterus lumpus | reverse complement strand
CAGCTAAAGGTTCAGAGCGCTGAAGGCCGAGAGAACCAGACTCAGCGCCGCTCTGTATGACTGAGACGTGAGATATTACAGATTTGATGAATGGAAATAACGGTGTAAACCTTTTTGTTTTAGTAGGCCGATACGGTAGATTTTAGAGCTCCGCATCAACTTTAAAGAACTAGGACTATTAAAGCGATTCATTGATGTAAAGATATATTTGCACTATAGCCGCTTCGAGTCCCTCTTTAAATAAACCAAACCTCGGCTGCTCTGGTTTCATATCAGCGGTGATTGAACACGTTCAGGTCTTCGGAGACGTTACGTCATCACGATCAAAATATGACGCCGACGGCCGAACGCGACGGCGTCAACGTGTCGAGTCATTCCAACAGACGGTGTCGTGGAGGGCCTTTTGGATTAGCGTTCCCACCAATCCGGGATTAAACTTGTTATTAACGTTTGGATTTCTGGGTCACAACACGCTCTCCGCTGGCTGCGCGATGAGATACCGAATTACAATCCTGTTTATCCAAATCCCATCTTCTCATATTGTCAAATGCATAAAACACAGTGCCAAAGGGGGGGGGGGGGGGGCATTCCCTCACACACACACACACACACACACATGCTGTGCCACATCTGTTAACACGCAATTACACCAACAGATAAGCCTAATCGGGAGCTACTGTTGTCACGATTACTGCTCAGTGTGGAGACGCACGACGCCGACGACCACGCCGCCGGGCGCCGCGCGTCACGCCTGTCCATCCGTCAGGCCGCCGCCACGCCGACCATCGCATCAGGGAGGCGATGACGGAGGATAAAAACGCAGCTTTTTACAGCATCTGTTCGCACCAGTGTACTATACTTCAGCTGCGAGGGGGGGAATGATAAAGTTATGCATATTTCTCTATCTAGGCCAGAGGGAAGTGGGGTGGGTGGGTGGGGGGGGGTGGGGGGGGATTGTCAAGACATGCAGAATTCCCACTTTGCTATCCAAGCAGAGACCCTGCATGAAAGAGAAAGAAAGAGAGAGGGAGGGAAGGGGTGAAAGAGGGGAATGAGGGGATGAGGGGAGAGCAAGTGAGCTGAAGAGGAGACTTTAAAGCCCTCGCTGATATTCGCAGTATATTAATAAGAAAAAACATCAATATTCAGCCTCACTGGGGCTGCAGGCCTCTCTCTCTCCGTCCATGATGCTGCAGAGCTGGGAGGAGGACTCCTTCCTCTCTTTCATGTGTGGAATCCATAGATAACAGGCACACGTACAGCTCACACACACACACACCCACGCCGAGACACACACATGCACACGCACTCACACACACGCGCATGACGCGGTGTCGCTTGAAGCAAGGCGGAGCACTCCAGAGGTGAGAGTGTGAAAGAATGTTTTCAGGTTACTCTGAATAGTTCAAACGCTCACGCGGGTGAAGAGAGGGAGCAGAGGGGAGGGGGGGAGCGAGGCTGTTGCTAAGCGACCAGACTGCGCCGTTTGAGAGCATAACCATCCACGCTGCACACACACACACACAGATGCATGCACCCACGCACATGCAGAAACGGTGGGAATCCGCAGAGACAGACACAGACACTGTCACCGAGTGTTCAGGCGCATCAAAATATTGGACCTGTGAGCGGTTTGGACCTCTTCAGAGGAGACCACGTGTGCAGTGTGTGAAATACAAATCATAGGCATGAATACGTCTTATTGTTCTTTTCTTTTTTCTCCACTTTGCATATTTCAAAGAGTCTCATTGTCGTTGGGGAGATTATCTCAAACATCCGCACTGTTAATGAAAAATAAATAACCAAAGTTATTCATTCATGAGGTACTGTGAAATGTTTTCGACGTCGCAGATAACTGAAAATAAAAAGGTCATCGAGTCAGCGTGGATGTGAATCACACCGTTTAACTTTAATCTGCGACACGAGTGAAACTAATCATCCGTAAACTTTAAAAAGAGTAAATCAACACCAGGCTGAAAAGCGACGTTTTGAAGCTCTCTTTCGTGGCAACCTCCGGATCTGAGGAGAGAAGTTAAAGTGCTTTAAACTTGCAATCTCTCTACTGACCAGCAGGGGGCAGCGACTTTGGTTGTGAAAATAAGTCAGAATTGTATAGAAGTCTATGAGATAATTACCCTGCTTCTCACTTCATTTATCACCTCCTGAACATCTCAATCTATAGTTTCAAGTCTTCTTTGGAAAAGCATGTTTATTTAGTAAATAGTCCATAAAGCAGGGTATGCTTTAGGGCGGGGCTACCTTGTGATTGACAGGTCTCTACCAAGATGTTGTCCTGGGAGTTGTCCGTGTTTTCCGTCTTTCAACTTTAACCCTTTAATGGTGTGTTTTCACTCCATGACAGTTAGTTGTAACGCCAAAAAGTGTGATTTAGCGTTCGCTTGTACTTAGCTCCACCCCCTTGTGTCACTTCGGGTTTGCAAAAAGACAGAAAAATGCCAAACTTAAGGCTTAAAATTAAAAATACTTAGCACACAAAACC
>NC_046973.1:3245774-3265774 GCF_009769545.1 Cyclopterus lumpus | reverse complement strand
GAGCATGGACCTCGTCTTCCTGCTCCGCCAGCTCCTCCTGCACAACGCTGTGACCTCCACTGTGACCTCCACTGTGACCTCCACTGTGTCCTCCACTGTGACCTCCACTGTGACCTCCACTGTGTCCTCCACTGTGACCTCCGCTGTGACCTCCACTGTGACCTCCACTGTGTCCTCCACTGTGACCTCCGCTGTGACCTCCACTGTGACCTCCGCTGTGACCTCCACTGTGACCTCCACTGTGTCCTCCACTGTGACCTCCGCTGTGACCTCCGCTGTGATCTCCACTGTGACCTCCACTGTGACCTCCGCTGTGACATCCGCTGCACATCGCTGTGACCTACACTGTGACCTCCGCTGTGACCTCCGCTGTGACCTCCGCTGTGACCTCCGCTGCACATCGCTGTGACCTACACTGTGACCTCCACTGTGACCTCCGCTGTGACCTACACTGTGACCTCCGCTGTGACCTCCGCTGTGACCTCCGCTGTGACCTCCGCTGCACATCGCTGTGACCTACACTGTGACCTCCACTGTGACCTCCACTGTGACCTCCGCTGTGACCTCCGCTGTGACCTACACTGTGACCTCCGCTGTGACCTCCGCTGTGACCTCCGCTGTGACCTACACTGTGACCTCCACTGTGACCTACACTGTGACCTCCGCTGTGACCTCCGCTGTGACCTCCGCTGTGACCTCCGCTGCACATCGCTGTGACCTACACTGTGACCTACGCTGTGACCTCCGCTGTGACCTCCGCTGTGACCTCCGCTGCACATCGCTGTGACCTCCACTGTGACCTACACTGTGACCTTCACTGTGACCTCCACTGTAACCTCCACTGTGACCTACACTGTGACCTACACTGTGACCTCCACTGTGACCTCGACTGTAACCTCCACTGTGACCTCCACTGTGACCTCCACTGTGACCTCCACTGTGACCTACACTGTGACCTCCACTGTGACCTACACTGTACCTCCACTGTGACCTCCACTGTGACCTCCACTGTGACCTCCACTGTGACCTCCACTGGAATATGGAGGTAAAGGAGGAAGCTATTGGTTGGAAACATTTTTTTTAGAGGTACCATTAGGGAGTGGGGATGGAGGATGAAAAGAAGAAGAACTTAGAGGGGGGGTGTCTGCTGAGCTATGATACGCCCTGACGCTGGTGGCTCTGGTGGAGGCAAATAAAAACGATACCAGGGAGAGCTTTTGATCTCCTCCAGCCTGTCAGATAGGAGCATATTTACAAGGCGTCACATGTGTTTAATGGACGTAACACAACCTCCCCGGCTCTTAAGAAGCACCGCTGCTACTTTATAAAATCCTGTAAAAAACGTGTTTTCCGTCTTCTTGGATATACTTTTTGACTTCTCGTCGTGTGGTGGAACTCAGAACAAAGCTTTCCCCCCTCGTATCTGTTAATAATAATATAATCAGACAAGCTTAATGAAAACAGGAACCAACGGTTGATTACATTGTGCTTTACTCTCGGCAGAACGCGGTAGTTAAATAATAATACAAACTAATAAAACTCAAATGTATCTTTTGATAAGGAGAAGTTTTTCTAAAGTGATTTAAAAGTTCCACGACCGAGTCCCCCGAACATCAAACGCTCCTTTAGTCTTTACGTGTGAGGGGGGAACCGTCAGCAGAACGCTGCCCGAGGTTCTCCGGTGAGTTCAGGGTCCTGAGGCCATGAATGTCTCTCAAGGTAAGAAGTTACATTTTAATATCCTCAAACAAACGGTGCAGCCGGTGTCTTTAAAAATAAATGGACGTGTTCTCTCTACTTGATTTCTGCGACTGTGTTTATTTCTGCTTCGTCCTGATTAAAACACCATGACAATAGTGAGGGGCTGCACGGTGGTGTAGTGGCTAGCACTGTCGCCTCACAGCAAGAGGGCCGCGGGTTCAATTCCCGGTCGGAGCGGTCCTTCTGTGTGGAGTTTGCATGTTCTCCCCGTGGCAGCGTGGGTTCTCTCCGGGCTCTCCGGCTTCCTCCCACAGTCCAAAGACATGCTGCAGGTTAATTGATCTCTAAATGTCCCATAGGTGTGAATGTGAGAGTGAATGGTTGTATGTCCCTACATGTGCCCTCGATGGACTGGCGGCCTGTCCAGGGTGTCCCCTGCCTTCGCCCTATGTCAGCTGGGATAGGCTCCAGCACCCCCGCGACCCTAATGAGGATAAGCGGTATTGAAAATGGATGGATGGATGGACAATAGTGAGACAACCAAAGCATGAATTATAGTCTGAGCGTCATTAGAAGCTCATTGATATCGTCCTGACATCTGGTCTCACCGTAATTGGAAAGGGACCGAGAGAGAGGATGCACGTTGTCGGGTTCAGCGACAAGTATCAGAGTTTTATTGCAAAAAAATTAGCTGAATCTATAATTTGTTTGCACACCTGGAGCGCTCCGAGGTCTCAGTAGGCTCCACTGCGTATTGTTATCGCATCAATAACAATCACTGGAATCACTTTCTGAAACAAAAGGCGTGGAATAATATCCGGCGAGTACCGAACGCGTACAATGACGTCACATCACCGACTTTGTGTTATTAATTAGACACTTCATACGTGAAGACAACTTCACATCGTTCACGACTTCAAAACTCATCCGAGACTGCACTGATCTTTCCTCATTCAAATCGCAAATCAAAACCCACCTGTTCAGAACTGCTTTTAATGTGTGACTGTTTGTTTTTTGTTTTCTTATCAGGGTCCGAGCGACTCAAAGTCCCTATTTATTTGTTTTATTTGTTTTACCTGTATTTTAGCTATTCTTATTTATTTATTTTTAGCTTTTAGGATGTTTTAATTATGTGAAGTGTCTTTGAGTATTATGAAAAGCGCTATATAAATGAAATGCATTATTATTATTATTATTATTAAAACCAGCGTCCGACAGTTGGTATATATGATTATCCTCAGAAATAAAAGTTACTGGATTCCCTGAAACACGACGCTGAGCTGGTACCAGTGGTTTCAAATGACTGCCGGTGCTTCCCCCAGTGCACTTGATGGGAAGTGATGGAGCCTGGAGGGCTTCTGTGGTGTGGTTCCTACATTTCCCCCGGCACTCACATTCAGTTACAGGACCGGTTAACGGCTTCTTCTGGTCTGGAGAACTGCTTGTCGGAATGATTGAGGAGACCCCGGTGAGCCGAGAGACGCGATTCGTAGAGCAGATGTGATCTTGAAGCGAAATAGTTTTGTACACAGTTTGTTTTGGCACCAAGTGGACGGAGTCGTCGTGACGTTTGCGGACTGCCGCTTTGAAGCCTTGAGTTCGCCGATTTGGGCTTCGCCATCTTTGTTTTTTTGCAACCAGTTAACGAAAGTTAAAAGACGGCTCTGGTAGCGGCGGCCACCTGTCAATCACCTTGTATCTCCGCCCTAAAGCATACCCTGCTTTATGATAATACATGGAGCACAGACTTCTATACAACCAGAGGAGTCGCCCCTGGTGGTCAGTAGAGAGAATGCAGCTTCAACACATGAAGCATAGACTTCTATACAACCAGAGGAGTCGCCCCCTGGTGGTCAGGAGAGAGAATGCAGCTTTAACACATGAAGCATAGACTTCTATACAACCAGAGGAGTCGCCCCCTGGTGGTCAGGAGAGAGAATGCAGCTTGAACACATGAAGCATAGACTTCTATACAACCAGAGGAGTCGCCCCTGGTGGTCAGTAGAGAGAATGCAGCTTCAACACATGAAGCATAGACTTCTATACAACCAGAGGAGTCGCCCCCTGGATGCATCCAATTTAGTAATCCAGTGTGATAGTGGGCCAGCCTGCACAATTTCGGAGCTATAAAAACTGAACACACTCGTCATACATAATGTCTTGTGACAGTTTGTTAGTGAGAGTGTGTGTGTGTTCCTGGTGTAACACTTACCTAGGAGACACCTGTGAAGGACACTTCAGCGAGATGTCTTGCTCCAAGCTGCGGCCGCCTCCAGCACGATGACATCACTGTGTGACAGGAAACAAAAACTATATAAATCCCCATGGATTGTGTGGGATAAAATAATACACCACACGTGCAGTGTCTGTATCACAGGGACCAATGAAGTGTGTTAACAACAATCCCATTGAGGGTGCTTTGCTTCCAAAGATGCACCCGGTTTGTGGGCTTCTTTTTGGAAATGCAAGCTTTCATAATCTGTGTGAGTTTTCAGGTAAAAGTCCAGAGGAAATGACACATGGCCGCTTTTAGACCGGCCCCTCCACGGCGGCCTCAAATGGGCCGCGAGTCGTGAGGCCCGCCGGACTCTAAATCCGTCTGCTTGGCAGCGAGCAGCAGCAGACCTGCGGAGATGGAAGAGGAAACTAAAAACAAAGGGGGGTCAGGAACAAAAAAGAGGGACGGGAAGGAAATGGGAGGAGCAGAGGAGACAGGTGAGTGAGAAGGAGATGTGGGGAGGAAAGAAGAGGGAGGAACGTTGCAGTGGTGAATTGAAAAGGAAGAAACGGGGAGTCGGTCGTGAGGAGGAGGAGGAGGATGAGAGGAAGAGAAAATAGCCAGGACGTTGGGGAGAAAGAGGCGGGAGATGCTGGCGAGAGGAGGAAAAAAAGCAGCGGGGAGGCGCTTTGAAGATGAAAACGGGATGGAGAGGGGTTTTTTGTTCTTGTTTTTTTGGAGGAGAGAGGTGGTGAAACAAAAAGACACAATATTGGCAGGTGGACAGGTGGACAGGGGGGGGGGGCGGGGAAGAGGGGAGATGCTGGGGGAGGAGATGAACAGCGATGGGGTGGTCGTTATGCAAGCAGAAAAAAAAGGATTGGAGGAAGAGGAGAGCGAGAGAGGAGGGAGGGGGGGTGTTGAGGGAGTCAAAAGGGGGTCGAAAGGAGGAGGAGGAGGGAGGATAGAGTCAGTGAGAGGAGGAGAGGTGTCACGTAATCACCCACATATTTACATGAAAGTCATTTATTCCCCGACTTTATTGTGTCGAGTGAAGATCGGCAACAAAATTAAATAAAAATAAATAAAAAAGCGTCACAAGCTTTGAGGAAATGAAGAGCGTGTAGTTACAAAAAAAGATGGAGGAGGGAAAGAGAGCTGCAGTTTGGGCAGAAATAAAAGGTCAGACACTCGGGGGGTCAGGGGGGGCTCGCTGCTGTGTGACAGCGGGACGGGAGAGGGGATTGGTGTGTGTGTGTGTGTGTGTTTGTGTGACCGAGCTGTTGGAAACAGTTAATTACCGACACAAAAACTAAAACATAATTATCCGAACAAAAACAGCAAATGGGTGCGTCGCCTCCTAATAACCTGTAAGTGAGGCCTTCATCACAGACCCTCATACTCGGGATACAGCTGGAGAAATAATAAAACACTTACAAGCCTTTACTATTTAATTATTTTTTAGCATATTGAGATGTAAATCCCTCTGGTCCACTGAACACAGTTATATAAATATAATAAAATAATAAAAACAGAATAACTTTTGTGGGGACTTGACTTAAGAAAATGTGTATCTTTGAGTTTAAAAGTGTGTGTTGCAAATATTAGTTGCAAAAAAACCTGTATGTCAGTTTTATAAATTCAAAACTTTATATGATAACATGATTCCGTGTACAATATGACATGAGACCGGATCCCGAACACAGCGGACTGTGTTTGATTGCTCCACTGCCGCCACCTTGCGGACTATTTCGCCCCCGCTTCGTCACTTCTGTACGACATGAGCCTCGCAGGCTGCCGTAGGGGAGAAACAACCGTCGCCTCGGCAACAGACAGGGCTTGGGTGGTGAGCTGCGCATGTGCAGCAGCGGGGGTTCTTCTTAAAACGTAAAGTAAAAGGCGCCGTGAAATCTCCGGGTTGCTGACTGAAGCCGCGATGGCGACGAGCAACCCGTCCGTGTTCCTTCTCACGGTCAACGGACAAATTGAGGGAGCAAACGTGAGTCGGTGCTTCCGGGTGTTAGCCTAGCCTAGCAGCTAGTTTCAACCGCCTTAGCAACGCTTAGCAAGTTAACGTAAACGCGTCAGCGTCGCCGTGGCTCAGTTCTGTTTCGTTACTTCCGGTTATAAAGGTGATATTTGTTTAATGTGTTTCAGTTTCCAGAGTATGACAACTTGTACTGTAAATACTGTTTCGTCTACGGCCACGACTGGGCTCCCACCTCGGTGAGTAACCTCTTTGTGTTTTAAAGTCTACTCCAGCGACGAGTAACGTAAAGTAGTCTATAATAAATAATAAGTACCTATTTGTTTTCTTCATTATACACTGGAATTTAAGTAAATAAACTACAATTTATTCCCAAATGGTTGGAAAAGACAACATAGAACTTTGTGTGTTGTCACGTGCATACAATCCTTGCTAAAGAAGAGTTAAACACCTGTTTCCTGTTCATCTGTCCCTCTGTAGGGGCTGGAGGAGGGCATCACTCAAATAACATGTAAAGGCAGCCAGTCTTCACACAAATTAATATGGAACTTCCCACTGGAGACGACGTTTAAGAGCACAAACCCCTCCGGATGTGAGACACACACACACACACACAGCCATCTCCTTAATTGATATATTGACGAGCATCCCTGAGGGTCTAATGAGGGACCTTTTTTAGAAATCATGATGTACAAAATGAAGACTTCACTTTTGTTTCCCCAGGGCCTCAGCTGGTGCTGAGTGTGTACGGTCCAGATGTGTTTGGCAACGACGTGGTCAGAGGCTACGGAGCGACGCACATCCCCTTCACACCCGGACAGTCAGTATCGCCTCCTCTACGGATCTACTTTCTCTTCCATTTTGGGGCGAACTATCGTTGCATTTAAGTGACTGGATTCTCGTCTTCATTTCTTTTTCTCAGACACACGCGGACCGTCCCCATGTTCGTCCCCGAGCCCACGTGGAGACTTCAGAAATTCACGAGGTACGATGTGTTCAGTCGTCTTGTTGTTCGTCACAGCAGCTGACGAGTCGTGGCGACGGCAAATGTTTACTGAGTCTTACTCGGACTCCAGTCCTAGTCCTCTACATTGGTGCGTATTCTATTCCTGCTGCTGTTATCAGTGTTTTGAGAGAGAAACACACACACACAAAAAGGTATTCACGGCTCCTTTCAAGTCCCACCAACACAGAAGGTATTACAGGCAACGGTGCACATCTGGACCTTTTTATAGATGTCAACATTGGGAGTTTGTATTTGATCTGCTGATGTGGGTGCTTTCTTGCTCATGCACTCTTAATTGTACTTGAACCCAACCTCTCTGTAGTTTTTAACATGTATTTTTCCTTTTGTTTAGCTGGCTGATGGGGCGGCGGCCGGAGTACACAGACCCTAAAGTAGTGGCCCAGGGTGAAGGCAGAGAAGGTTTGTGGTGCATTTCTAAGTCTGTATTTCTTTCTTTATGTATTTTTTTTTTTTTTTACATTAGTGACTTACAAGTCACATTTGGTGGAACAAAAGTGTGTTAAAAAATAAATAAAACAGCATCTCGTTGAGGCAGACATTTCTAAAATGGGTCTTAACAACATGATCAGGTTCAAATCGTTTCTGGAATCTCTTTTACGTCAACGTGTCGTATTTCCTCTCTGCGTCGCAGTGACGCGGGTTCGATCCCAAGGCTTCGTCACCGTCTCCTTCCACATCATCACTAAAGACATGAAGAAGCTGGGTTACGACACCGGACCGTCGAGCCCCGCCAACACAGCGGCTGCCCCATCCGGCTGGTCGGCAGAGGAGCAGCCAATCAACATGCAGTAACACAAGTCTTTTACTTTGAAAGGAAAGAGCGTCAGTTATGGCCCATCTTAAATTATCCACAACTCTTATCAGAACACACTCCTGTTTTTTATAGCAAAAATAAATGTATTTTAATGAGATGTCTTTTTATGTAGTTTTAGATTTACTCTTTTTTTTTAAAACCTTTTTTTTAAATAAATACCCTACCTCTGAATTGTTCCCGTTTTGAGTGTGTTGAGCTTCCTACATGTTCCTACATTCCTACACTGTGTTCGTTTGGCCCTTTTTGGTTCAAAGAAGCACACAAAGGAGTCGAGCGCTGGAGTGACGGAGCCGAAGTGATACACGTTTTTATTTTTTAACCAACGCGGCCACTGTCGTCCTCGTCCGACAGGGCGCGGCCCGCTGCCTTCGCTCGCTTAGACGCCGTTAAAAAAACAAACCACGGAGACTTTTTCCTACAAAAAAAAAAAAAAACCATTACACTGAATAATAAAAAAAGGTATACAGAGGAACAGTATGTTACAATAGTACAAATGATAAATTATATTATACAGTTATAATGGCGACAGGTTGAGCACGTATCCGATAAAAGAAAAAGAAAAGCCGCCTGCTCCCGGTGCTATGAGAAGGGTAAATAGACATGGAGAAGGTTAACGCAGGCTGTTTATGCATATGAACACAGACGTCCTGATACAAGCAGAGTGAATACATAGTAACACACATGGGCCACATAGCCACGACTGTGAAGCTGCTGCGGTGCATCGAGAACCAGTGTTTCGGCTGCAGCGACGTCCGACTGTTTCGGGACTGCTGAACTTTGTTGTTTTCTTTTCCCTCGTTTGTTTAATTGCATCCATAACGACCTTTTTAGAGTCGCGTTAAAAAGGTCAGCGAGAGAGTGACACGTCTCAGCAAGAATATCATGGTAGCATTTCCATAAACAAGACTTTATTAGCAAACCGAAACTTTGCAAAAAAACACATCAAGCGTCAAGTCTTTAAATCTTTTTTTGTTTGTTTTTTTTAAACTCCCAATTTTTGCATATATTTAGTTGAGATTAAAAATGTTTGCTGGTCTGCACGTAAGTGTCGCATCCATTCATTCCGGACCCCCCAAAGCATAAAAGTCATCATCACCACCCTCAGCATCATCACCATCATCATCATAATCTTTAAAATCATACACACGGTTGGAGCTGCCCCTCCTTTTGCCTGAGAGAAATGAAGGTCTGTGTTTAGTGGAAACACCAAGGGTCCTGCTGGCGTAGCTATCATACCACAGCAGACCAGGAGGGGGCGCCAACTCACACCAAAAGGAAATAAACACCCCTTCCACAGTTATAACACTGGCAGTGATAAACAGAACCGACGAGAAGGGAGCACAAGTGACCTAAGGACAAGAATTCATCAGCTATATTTCATCTTTCTGCAACCGATAGAAGACAAAGAGACGCTCGGCTCGCTGTCGGTAAACGTGCCGATATTCAGCCGACAGTAACACTTTCTTCCATCGATCCTGAACAAACTGTAAGATAGCTCTGAAATATAAAACGCTTACAACAATGAATCCATAAACAGAAGAAGAAGGAAAGAAAACGTCAGTGAAGTGTGACCCTACTGTTCAAAACTACTCAAAGTACGACACCCTGAGAGAAGAGAATTACATCCCATAGGGTGAAAAAAACAAAACTACGATCAGGGAAAATAGACAAAAGAGAGAGAGAATGAAGATGATACACGGCTTCGCTAGTACACCGCTCTGAAAGACTCGGCTATAGATTTACATCTAACGAGTAAATAACAGAAAAACAAAAGTAACAACTGCTGTTTACACGACACGTCTCGCTGTTGTTTACTGCGGGATTCCCTGTGCTATCAATAGACCCATCCTGAAACAACCGTGTGTGTGTGTGTGTGTGTGTGTGTCCACCAGGTGATGTTCTTGTGGGTAGATTAGCCGCAGTAAATCCCCTCGGGAGGTAAACGCTTCACGATGCCGAGCGGCCGACATGCTCTTTAAACCCGGAGCCGTCTCTGAAAACCATCGTAATGCTCCTTGATATGTGGTTGCACACACACACACACACACACACACACGACGCGCACACACACACACACACTCACACACATGCTCTCTCTTAAGGCTGCAGATGTCTACGTTATCCCCCCGTTTTGACTTTAAACTACATTTTTCACTTGAATGAAAACTAAATAATTAAGAAACTTGCTCATTAAAAGTACACTTGGTAGCTAAACGCATCTCTCATGCAAACGGTGCGCGCACACACACACACACACGACCTACCCCCCTTCCCTTTGATCCTAGAAACAAACTAAAAAGAAGAAGAAAAAAAAAAACTGTCCCATGATGCATCACTGCATCTATATGTTCAGATAGCAGAATACTGACGCCATCACAGCTCATGTCTCTTTCTTTAAAACACACGATGGGGAGATTTAGTGACGGTTACATTATCATGTGGCTGTTAGTATCCGAGCGGTAACGGTACACGTGCACGTACGCGTACACACGACAACATTGCTTTACGCATTTTTTCAACCCCTAGGACAATGGGGGTGACCCCCTTTTGATAAGTGTTCATCGTTAGTCCCGTGACCCCCGGAGGTCAAAGTTCACGTGGAGGATGCAAGGGGTGGGTGGGGGTGGAGTCCAAGTTTGACTGACAGGAAGTGACCAGACAAGAGTTACGACGGAGTGGTACCGAATGACGAGGCAGTGTGTGGTCTGAGCCTCCCTCCCTTAGCTAAGGTGTAACGGTGAGCCCAACGGTCGCTGACGGAAGAAAAAAAAAAGACATGTTTGTGCAAAATCCCTGCTTAGTAACACACACACACACACACACACACACACACACACACACACATTCACAAATGAGAGTATAAACACATCTGACCATCTCTCATCCGTACTCCAGTGTGTATATAAGTAAAACCCACTGGAATATACACAGTGTGAAAGTACTGAGATGTGCGCACACACACACATACACACGTGCTCACATGCACACGCACACACACACACACCGGCTGACAGGGCTTATAAAAGATTAGCTCTAGTGAAGAGATAAGATCCTGGCGTTAGTATGGTCAGACTGTCTTGTCACTCCACCACAGAAGAAGAAAACGAGCAGTCCGAAGGGGGAGGAGTGAGGGAAGGAGTGAGGGAAGGAGTGAGGGAAGGAGTGAGGAGGCGAGTGGACCCGAGGGGAGGAGAGACTGGATCCTGTCCCGACTCTGTGGGAGAAAACTGTAAACGCCACCGCTACTCTGTCGGTCTGACAGACATCGTCGTCTTCAGTATGGAACACACAGGACTAGGCAGCTTGTAGCACTGAGACAAAGAGACGGGGGGAGGAGTCAAGGAGTGTGTTACAGGGGGGGGGACTACGACCTGGCTAGGAGTTGGTTATAAAGGGGATAAATGGGAGAAGACATCTCCATGTTCATTTTGAAGCTTCTTACAGGAGCCAAAGTGGAAGAGAGAGAGAGAAAGAGAGAGAGGAGGGGCTACTGCCCTCCTGTCACCCCCCTCCTCCCCCTCACAAAAGGAAGGGGTTGGTGGTCCCGCCGGGCTGCCCCCCGGCCTGGGGTGGCATGCTCATCAGGGGCTGTGGGAGGGACATGGCCGGGATCCCCGTATTCATCCCCATTCCGGGCATAGGGCGGGTTATGCCGGCTAGGGGGACCATGGCGATGGGCTGCGGCGGCAGCGCGGTGGAGACGGCCATGGTGTCGACGGCGCCGAAGCCGGAGGGCATGGGGCTGACCCGCATCTGGTTGAGGGTGGGGGGCGCTGGCTGGCTCACTTGGAAGGGGTTGGCGTGGGCTGCTGCAGCTGGAGCGGAGCCACCTGAACAAAAAAAGAAAGGTAATGAGCTCACGGGTTGACCTTCGCCACGGCTCGCTGAAGGTCATCGTTACTTAGAAACACAGTTCGAACACCAGAATACTGCTCGATGACTCCTCTCCGCCCTCAAGAACTGTGATGGGCGCGTCCAGGCCTCTCGGCGTAGCGACGACATTTCAAGCCTTCCTCGTGTTTGGCCTCCTACCTGACGCCAGGAACGGGTTGACGACCGGCGGAGGCTGCGCCGGTTTAGTCACCAGAGAGTCCAGATTGACCAGGGCGGCGTTGGGACCCAGGAAGGACTCTGGAGTCTTCCTGGTCGGGTTCGAGAAGCCAGACATGGACATGGAGCTGGGCAGGGGGTCGAAGAGGTCCAGACTGCCGCTGCTGGCGAGGCTGGCTTGGGAGAGGATAGAGGCTCCGCCCACGTCGCCTGGGAAACAAAACAAACAGCAGTTGTATTGGTGAGAAGAACTGTTCCTGAACGTCTCCTTGGGGGAACACAGACATAATAACACAGAGGCATCAGGAATATCTCTTATCTAGTCTTGAACTGCAGACTCAGGACTCAAGGCCGGCGTGTTTATATTCGCGATACCGAACTGAAGTACACGCATGTTGTGCTTTCTCAAAAGGTCAAACAGATACTGCACAACGTACTTCTGCCTCTTCTTGCTTGGCGTGAACTCGTTTGCTCGTCAGCCGCTCGTACGCGAGCTAACATACGCAAGAGGAAAATGTCAAAGATGAAGACCGTCTTCTCAGAGCAGAGCTTCATGATGAGACCAGAGAGGCCCGGTGTGGATTAAAGCCCCGTGAATCCTGTAGATTCAAACTGCTTCCTTAAGGTCGCCGGTGTTTTGTGTTCCCTCTCACCTCGTCCTCGGCGGTATCAGAGGGGTTTGTGTGGAGCTGGAGCAACGGTTATGACGCCAGCGTCGCCCTCCCACACCCAGAGATAAGCACGACCACAAAATAGAGCTGAGCCGAACTGTTCAGCGGAACCTGAAGGAGTTGTGAACGCGTTATCTTAAGAGCATCACAGCTGATCTAAAATAAAGGAGGGATTCCATGAACAGGAGGGCTCAGGTCTCATGATGCATTTAGCCAAACGGACATAAAAGCTGCAGCACATTTCACCACATTGACCGGACCGGAGCAAACTGATACTTCTCCACCATTTGATATGATTACTGCAACATTTGATCGCATTTTAAAACGGGAGAAAAATAATCTTTTTTGCTCAGGTCTGGTGATGTTTACATAAAAAGACAAGACAAGACGTGTGTGTGTGTAGAGATATGGTATCTGCAGACATCATTTCAGACACCAAAGCGGGAGGTTGGGGGGAGAGGGAACACAACACAGACTCCGTGTCATTAGAGAGACGAAGACAAGGGTGAGTACCAGTGGGGACAGAGGAGGAAGAGCGCAGGCTGTCAAACTCTGAGAAGTCCTCTTTAGACGTACCGTTGGATGCATTGAACAGGTCAAAGCTACCTGAAAGGGGACAGCACACACACACACACACACACGCACGCACACACACACACACACACAGACACACAGACACACAGACAGATGGAAACACAACACACAAGTACCAATGAGAATGGATAATTGGGTAAACTTAAGGAGAACCATGAACACAATAAGCAAAGTGAAAGCATGCAGATGTGCGTGAGCATCTGTGGCTGTGTGTGCCCCTTCCAGCTGTTTATTAGACATCTTTTCCATTTCTTAGAAATAGAGAGATCTCAAAAGAGTGCAAACGTCCATGAAACAAATCTCCAAGTATCTTTTAGGCTCAAAAACAGAATCTGCAGACAAACTAACGGCGTTGACAGTTGACTGGTGGATTTTGTGAACGTCCTCGGAATTGATGCCTGTGGACCAAACTGAAACGACCCCCCCTCCCCCCTCCCCGATGGTCACCTGTGTTGGAGGTCTTAGGGCGGGTGCCAGCGGAGCCCCAGGGATCGGCGGCAGGAGTGGAGTTTGATGCCCAGGGATCACTGCTCTTCATGGGCGGGACAGAAGGATTGGCCCCCCACGGGTCCACTGGGGAGGCTGGCTTAGGTGACCCTGGGGAGAGGTTCAGGGGAGGGGGGAGGAGGGAGGACAAAGAATGCCAAACGTAGAGAGGAAGGAGAGGAAGAAGAGGAAAGGGGACACAGGAGAACAGTAGGATGAGATAAGTGGTTCAAAAACAACTGCTCATCTCTCCTTCACTTCCCTTTCAACATTTACATTTCCAACTCCCTCCCACAGCTCACTTTCCCCATCTCCTTGTCCTTCCACCCTCCTTTCCTTCCCTCCTTCCTCCCCTGCTGTAATGCCGCTGGGCCGGTGGAGCAGCATTCCTGCTCAACAAAGAGTCGCAGCCCTGCAGGCTGCAGGTGGAGACGACGTGTTTCGACATCATGTGATCTCCTCGTCCCCAGTGGAGAGTGAGCATTGTTTGCATACCATAAGAGTGCCAGGGGTCCTCCGGTGCGGCGGCAGCACCGGCGGCGCCGCGCCCCACGCCCCAGGGGTCGGCGCTGGCACGGGCACTGGCACTGGGCTCCGGGACGTTCATCAGGTCCATCAGAGAGGATTGCGGCTAGAAAGAGACGGAGAGAGTGACCAGGAGATAGGAGACGGGGGAAATAAAGAAGAACAAAGCAGGCAAACAAAAGAGGGAAAGGACCAATGGGACGAGAGGAGGAAACGGTGAGGAGGAAAGTGCCTGTTGCTCAGCCGTGCTCAAACACACGGCCGGTGGTCGCTCTGTGGCGAGATATAACACTGTGACTGCTGCCAGTGTGGTTACTGCTCATGAAGCGGCAGAAAAATAAAGAGGACAAGACGGTTTCAGGCAGAAAAGGGAGTGCATGTTTATACCTCTCTCTTCTTCTTGGCCAGTTTCGCTGATTCTGGACCTCCTTTCTTACTCTCCTCCAAGGCCATCTGTAGTCGCAGGTCGTCCCCTCTGCGTACGCGATCCTCCTGAACACACACACACGCACAGTTGGCATAAGCAACACACACACATTCTCTCCTTTTCTTTAACCATAATAATAATGTGTCTTTTATTGATCCCCGTGGGGAAATTCTTCTCTGCATTTGACCCATCCTTAGTTATTAAGGAGCAGTGGGCTGCAGTGAACTGGGGGTTCAGTGCCTTGCTCAAGGACACTTCAACATGTTAACTATGGGGTAGAGCGAGGATCGAAGCGGCTATCTTGTGGTTACGGGATGACCACTCTCCCCTGTGAGCTACAGCCACCCCTAAACCAGGGGCAGGTAAAGAAAAATCCTATAAAATAAGCTGCTTTCCGCAGATGTAACGTAAAACTATTTCTGAGTTCAAACACAGTGATAAACAGCATGCGTGACGCCTGTCGGTACCTGCTCTGCAGCCTCTCTGCTCATGGCCAGAGCCAGCTGCAGCTGCAGCTCCTCCTCTCCGCTGGTCTGGGGTCTGGCCTGCTCCAGTTCGGAGCCCGCGTTGGGAGACGTGGCTGACAAGACACATTCAGAGCCCATGTTAACGCCGCTGCCCCGGAGAGAGCCCGCCGCTGGAAATTATGGGTGTTAATACTCCAAAAGATGAACATTTGAAATCATAAAATTTGAATTACATTGGTACTGTATAGATAGTGTGTGTGTGTGTGTGTGTGTGTGTGTGTGTGTGTGTGTGTCTGTAAGAGACGACAGTTCCATTTAGTTAAAAAACACACAAGACACTGCACTCCATGGTCTCACACACACACACACACACACACGTCTTTGAGTTTTGAAACAGTGGCTCGTGCCGTTTCCGTGGGAACCGTAGCGTGGGAGGTGATGGGAAGACACCGTGACATCACGGTGCTCTGCTTCACCGGCGTAATTTACGATTTGTGTGTCACGTTACATCAATGTGATGGCTGATCTCTCTCTTTGAGCACAGACCAAACAACAACAACGACGACAACAACAACAACAACAACGACGACGCAGGTCTGACTGGCGGGGAAACCCTCATGGTTAGTTTCACTATCTGACAGCGTTAACGCCCTCCTGCGGCAAGTCTTTTACAGAGGTTTACACGCGTTTCCATGAGGAGGAAACCGTACGAAGCGATTCTTTTTTTTTAAAGGAACACTGTGACATTCTCTTTCCACAGCTCGAAGGCCCTTCCTCGAAATGTCTGCCAACGCAATACTTCATCGTTTGTGCAACGTACAATAACAACGCGCTGAGCGCATCATGTGACGATGAAGCAACGGCGTTACAGCGTCCCTCCTGCAATTCTTAATACTGAATTAACTGCTTCTGTCTGTGCCTCACATCTGAGTCAGCCTCCTCTCCTCGCTCCCTGGCTCCTTCCTCATCTCCTTGTCTGCACACTGTGCGTCTCCAGGGGAGTAAAATAAGTGAAGAACATTCACCGGAACCAACATGGCTTCACGTTCACGCTGTGATCGATCACTCTTCCCAGATCTCCTGAACGCGTATCAACGCTGTGATGAAAGAGTTCAAGATTTTAAGACAACGCAATGTCACATTTGCCGATGTCTTCACGCGGCGCAACACTTCTTTTTTTTAGAAGCAACTCAAGAGACAAAATAAACAAAATAAACAAAACTTAAAGCCAACTAAAACACAACGGTTTCTCGCTGTGGGAATGGACCATATATGGATAATCACAATTCCTTGGCATTCCTCACAGACACAGCTCTGCCTGCTCGTAGAAAGAAAAACATGCATTTAAAAGAAAGTGCTCTGGTTCATTCTTCTACCGTTTGCCAGTGTGTGTGTGTGTGTGTCTCATCTTAAATTACGACAGTGCTTAACGAGTAAAACTGGAGCCGACAGAACCCTTCACAGTGAAGTGAAATGGGCCGATGACACGATGGTGTCAGCTGTGGTAGATTTATGTGGGGATAACGACGCAGAGGGCTTGCACCCCGGGGTGTCGACCACACACACAAGACTTAGGTGAAACCCGATGAGTTAGGCAGGTTCTTAACCTTCTAACGAGGGCTATTTTGTGTTATGATAAAAGGCCACGCCTGTGATCTTTTGTATCAGTCTAACATTTCTCTGCAAAGTGTGATTGACAAAGTGAAGCAGAACATCGTGAGCTACGTTTTAGTGCAGACAGTTCAGACGAGGTCTCCAAAATTGGCACATTTTGGCACCATCTGTGCGATTTGAATGTTCTCATGTACTAAACTATATATTTTACTCGTATATTACTTGTGTTTTTTTTTTTCATTCATCCAGACTTCTATATACTTTCCCAATCAAACAAGATTGACAGATTTGAGCCAATAGGATAATAGACGTGTTCATGTTGTGTTATTTGGCTAATACCTCACTGGTGCTTCAGAATAGAGTGGTTATGATGGTATGTGTGCAATCTGTGGGGAATCAGGTCGTTTTTTGCTACCTGGCTGTTTCTGCTAGCACCTAGCTACAGATGGCTAGATCTGGAAACGTGCAGAGCGAGCTCACTCCTGGCGAATTATGGTTGTTATATTGTTATAATTATTTTTGTTGGTGTTTGAAGTGGCTGACTTATTCTTGTAGCCCAGGTCCTGTTGTTTAATTTGTTCAAAATTATGTAATATTGATCCCCTAATTATGCCACCGTCTACATTCAATGTTCGCTTGGAGGAACTGAAACTGCTGAATCGACTGAATCGACTCGCGCTGCTCTTTGAAAGAAATTCATGACTTGAACCTTTACACAAAAAATTAATGGCATCACTGAACTAGAAAGAAGAAAGACAACCTCAGAAACTACATTCTTAGAATATATTCAGGGCCTGTCAACGCACACACAGATGCAGGAAGTGGAGGTGTGTGTGACGGAAAGCACTAAAAGCAATCACATGGTTGGAAACCAGGACACATTAAAGCCTCGATCAAGCACACATGAGACTTTCCAGATGCTCTGGGGGTCGTTCTAGGTCAACACCAACAGTCACACTTACGCGCCCGCGCCCCCCCCCCTCCTCCCCTCCTCCCCCTCCTCCCCCTCCTCCTCCTGGTGAAACACCCACAGCGACGGACACCGCCTCGCTCCTATTGGCCCGTCTCTCCTTCGGTTTTCTCGACTGATGACTCAGCCCGCTGGAGCTTCCTCCTCTGAGGAACACACTCTCAAACGTAACGCACAGGCAGGAATGTGTGACACAAAGCAACAAGAAAAAGAAATGAACACGGAGGATCCACCCAAGGCTGGAACCCCATGCGTGGCAACAGACAAAAACACACACATCAATAGGCACGCCACACACAAACACACACCGCCATCCTGCTGTGCACAAAGAACCGGGTGGGGGTCAGAGGATGAAAGGATAAGAGGCAGAGGTTCACTCTTTCATTGCAACTTCTCCCTTCAACCCCATTTCCTGACCGGGATTTGGGTTTCTTTTCAGCGCCCTCCCTCCCTCCCTCCCTCCAGTTGAACCAGTGGGCTCCGTTTCAATGGGCTAGAAGGAGAAACCAGTACTGGTAGATACTCCACAACAGAAACACTTTGGTGAAGACATAAGCCTCAGAGGGCAGGAGTGATGTGCATTTGTAGAAAACGAGCCCAACATGCGTCACTGCACACTTCATTGAGAAAACACAGACATTGTCTTCTCTGCTCCTCGCTTATTAATGGGTGGTCAGTCTGGTTTCACTCCCATCTTTCCACCATGTACCTCCTCTTCATCCGTCCCAAGTCTCTCCCTCACCGTGTCCCTGGAGGAGTGAGCGTATCATTGAAAAGAGGAGCAGATTCCTCTGTCATGTGGATGATATGAGGGGAGGCTCTGCGTCTGTCTGTCTGTGTGTCTGTGTGTCTGTGTGTGTGTGTGTGTGTGTGTGTTGAGGAATGCAGCCCTGCAAGCCCGAGACAGAACAGGGGGAGGGGCAGGTTTTTTCAGGATGTAGGCCAGAGTTACACCAACTGGGACTAAGTAGAGAATAATAGGATGTGTTGTATCACATCGTACTCACAGCCGTGGTAGGAGGCAGGTGAGCCCTCTGACCTGCCGTACTCTTCGCTGTAGGAAGTGGAGAGGTTGGGCTGAGACGAGCCTCGGCCAAAGCCCATCTGACTGCTCCCTGTGGACACCTGGGCCATTCGCTCTTTGGTCTTCAGAGCTTGAGACCTGGTGGGACAACACAATTAAAAGAAATACCAGCATAGGACCAGTCACCTGGACTCAAGTTTCTTGATTCTTGTCATTGTGAGAGTGACATCCAAAAGGGCAACATAAGCATGGGGTTGAAAACCAAAAAAAAGAGATGAACTCTGTTCCAAAAAACCAGCCTGGGAATCAACGTCCCGATTTTAAAAAAAGCGGGGAAAAAATACAGACAGATAAACAAAAAATACTCAAGAGATTCTTTGTAATAACGCATCTCCTCAGCGCTAATGAAATGGGAAGTGGTGCCAGGCTCTGGTGTTGTTTGATTAGAAATGTATATTAATTCATTAACATTCAGGCAACTTGCTGCCTGCGTGTGTGTGTGTGTGTGTGTGTGTGTGTGTGTGTGTGTGTGTGTGTGTGTGTGTGTGTGTGTGCGTGTGTGTGCGTGTGTGTGCGTGTGTGTGCGTGCGTGTTGGCCATCTGTCTCTCCTCTCTTTAAAAAAATCGTCCCAACCCTAATGGACGAACACAAGGTGACCCCCCCACGATGCATCTGTTCAGACCCCGTTTCACAACGCGCTTACCTCTCCCCTTTGAGCCGCTCCTCGTCTTTGAGGAGGACCACCAGCTGCTTGCTCTTCTCCCGGACGTTGATGCCCTGGTCTTTGCCGTCCCGGTCGATGTACTGGAAGTCCTTCAGGGTCTGGATGGCGAAGATGTTCTCTTTGCACTGCAGCGCCACGCGCTCTGAGCCCGTCTTGATCAGGTAGTCGAGCAGGGTGAGCGCCTTGTAGACGTGGCGCCAGTTCTTGCCGTGGTCGTTGAGCCGCTTCCAGATCATGCTCATGATCTCGCTGAAGGCGACCACGTTGTACGTGAGGTCGGCGATCTCGGACATGAGCGAGGACGACGGGCCCCAGGGGTCGTTGGAGGTGGCCTCTCGGACCTTCTTCTCGGCGTCAGAGTAGTTGTTCACCATGTTCTTCATCTGCCGGCGGATGGTGGAGCTCGGCATGGCGGCGGCGGGGACGGGACGCCGATGACGCTCGCTACAGACGGGTGTAAATGTGTGTGTGTGTGTGTGTGTGTGCTCTTCGGGTGAAGCCTGCGTTATGCGCCTGTGTACTTTTCTAAAGGCACGACGGTGGCGGAGTGTACGTGTAAATCTTCTAGTGTGCAGGTGTGTGTGTGTGCGTATATTATGAGGCTTCTCCAGGCCAGTGCAGTGTTCCTGAGTCCTCCAGAGCGGCGTCTGTTAAAACCATCTCCAAACGCACAGTGCTGGCTGCACACATGGCCGCGCCA
>NC_046973.1:3125774-3238274 GCF_009769545.1 Cyclopterus lumpus | reverse complement strand
AAAGGTCCCTGTGTGCCTGAACTGAACTCTCAAGTAAATCAGGTTCCTCCCGAGGGCCACCACTGCAGTTCAGGGGAGTACGTAGGCTTAGTGCACAAGCAAGTGCATGTCAGTGTGTGCGTGTGTGTGTGTGTGTGTGTGTTACAGGTGTGTCCGCCAGCCTCAAACATTGCAGGACAGCATTCCTTCCCTCCAACTTGTTCCACTGAGTCTGTGCAAGCGTCTCTATCATTAAATTAAAGACTCATTAAAACGGCTCATTAAAAGCGGTTCTTTCCCTGGTAAAGTGTTCAGTGACCTATGAATAGACGTCTGCGTGTGAAAGTGGGGAGTCCTGTGCTTAAAGATAAACTGCAGTGTGTGTGTGTGTGTGTGTGTGTGTGTGTGTGTGTGTGTGTAGAGTTGATGCCTGTAAACCTTTATGTTGGCCTCACTATTAATATGCTGTGTAGGGACAATTGTATTTAGGTATTTCTCCACCTATATCCACCCATCTCACTCTCTCTCTCTCTCTCTGCTTTGTTCAGAGCTCAGGATGAGCCGCATGAAAGCCATAAGCCAATTGTGTCCGGTCTCTGCGTGAGGGAGAGAGAGAAAGAGAAATAAAGATGCACTCGGACGTCACGGTGCCAACAGGCTGTTCAAACTACAGTCGTGCAGCTTAAAATAGACGAGAGGTGACGTCAACATGCAACCAGAACACTTGATTACTTTATTTACCAACTCCATAATTGACTGCATGTTTTCCAGGAATCGCAGACTTAAAAGCATCCACAGTTAAAAGCACAAATCCTGGAACACATGGAACGGTCAATATTTAGTTTACGATGCGAGGATTATGTCCCAATAAATCTGGATTTTCTTCCACAACACCAGAGGCGACGTCCGGTTCAGGAGGGCATTGTGTCTTTGTGTGTTTTTTTCTGCAGCTGAAAAATTTAAAAAATAACATGGGGGATTTGCTCAAAATAAGTGAGATAAAAGCTTTTCCGTGTGATCACAGATAACCCTGAATGTGGGTCAGACCTTTTATTTGAGCAAATCAGCAGTCCAAAAAGTTCCTCCATCTCCTGACATCCACTGGTCCAAAAAGTTCCTCCATCTCCTGACATCCACTGGTCCAAAAAGTTCCTCCATCTCCTGACATCCACTGGTCCAAAAAGTTCTTATCGCCTCTGGCTCGTATCACATTTCCCCCTGAAGGGTTCTTTATCGAGGCCCCTCAAGCTCGTGCTTGAGTCCATTAAAGGCAACAGGTTTAGAAGTTGCCAGTGAAGGTCTTCACACAGTGTGCTGGTGCCTCCTGCAGCCCGGGTGGCAGCAACTCTCCTCTGCACCTTCAGTTTCCGCCGCTAGAGGGCAGCAGTGCTCTACCTTTCATTATGAGTGTGAAGGGAACTTGAGAGGTCCCGATAGCTTCACCCCTGCAGCCCCGTGTACGTCCTTTAATGTTTGATTAGAGCCTTTCATTTGAAAAATGAATTAAAGGTAATTAACAGTAAACACGGCGGCCTGCCCGCTTTCAAATAATTACGCCTCATTCACAACACTCACGCCCTATTATTAGAGGCTCATCGGGCCCTCGGCTCTCCGATGTGCATCCTCGGGTCTAATGACCTGGCTGTTCTATTCCTGGTCGTCAGTCACAAGAACGACACAAGGTTATCCGACAAGCGGCGCCGCAATATCCTCACCATTGTTACATCTTTATTACTGGTGACCGTTGTTATTCGCCGATAAAAAACCTCGTCTGGAGATTCGCCATTTTTTGCATCCCCGTTATTAAATCACACATCGTTTTCTCACACGTCGGCAGCTATACGGAGGCACGTGGTCCAAGAGCCAACATCAGAAGACGGTATACGCATGGAACAGGATAACGCGTGAATCTTTTCATACCTGCAAAATGGCGTTACGCTCGTGGGGTTAAAGGTGAGCGAGAAGCTTTTGGCATTCACGCATTTAACATTGAACCTTTTAGTCCCCCGATCAGCGTCCGGTCTACAACTCTTACAGGTGAGGAGGGGAAAACATCTTCAAATCTATAATTCACGAACTCTAGGAGCCTTTTTTTTGGTTTTGCGCGCCAGCCCATGGCGTGTTGTCCTCCGGGCTCTCTGGTGGGTTTCCCATTTACCGCGAAACTAATCCGAACCAACAGTTACAGAAGGAAAGCATTAATAATACACCATGTTAATCTTACTCGGCTGCAAAGAGCCGTATCAATTCAAAAACGCTGCCGGCTTCCCTTTTTTCTCTCTCACAAAACTAGAAATCATCGCACCCCAGCGGGGGTTTTGAACATCACCGCTGACACTTCATGTCCTCGCTGATGCAGAGAGAAGTCAAAACAACGCTGCAGTAGACGGGCTGTGAGTAATTAAGGTTTCATATGACACGAGAGCTGTCAATCCGGAGCGCGGCGTCTTTACACATTTAACATCACGTCATATCTGCCTTTCACCCATGTGTCTGCACATTTTTTAAATTATCAACCCTTCTCTTTCTCTCCGTATTAATGTCGACTCGCTGATGAAATGTGTCACTCAGACACGACCAGCAGAGTGGGCGTCGGCTCCATCCGCCCATCGTTAGAGGAAACCTCAAAAACTCCTTTCAAGACAAATTTACAACACGGGAGAATTTCTTCCTGCAAAAGCAGCCAGAGAGAAGAAGAAGAAGAACAAGAACAGGAACTGGAACTGGAACTGGAACTGGAACAAGAACAAGAACAAGAACAAGAACAAGAACAGGAACTGGAACAAGAACAAGAACAAGAACAAGAACAAGAACAAGAACAAGAACAGGAACAAGAACAGGAACAAGAAGAACAAGAACAAGAACAAGAACAGGAACAAGAAGAACAAGAACAAGAACAAGAACAAGAACAAGAACAGGAACAAGAAGAACAAGAACAAGAACAAGAACAAGAACAAGAACAGGAACTGGAACAAGAAGAACAAGAACAAGAACAAGAACAGGAACAAGAAGAACAAGAACAAGAACAAGAACAAGAACAAGAACAGGAACAAGAAGAACAAGAACAAGAACAAGAACAAAAACAGGGACAGGGACAGGAACAAGAAGAACAAGAACAAGAACAAGAACAAGAACAAGAACAAGAACAAGAACAGGAACAAGAACAAGAACAAGAACAAAAACAAGAACAAGAACAAGAACAGGAAGAAGAACAAGAACAAGAACAAAAACAAAAACAGGGACAGGGACAGGAACACGAAGAACAAGAACAAGAACAAGAACAAGAACAGGAACAAGAACAAGAACAAGAACAAGAACAGGAACAAGAAGAACAAGAACAAGAACAAGAACAAACACAGGGACAGGGACAGGAACAAGAAGAACAAGAACAAGAACAGGAACAAGAAGAACAAGAACAGGAACAGGAACAGGAACAAGAACAGGGACAGGAACAAGAAGAAGAAGAACAAGAACAGGAACAAGAAGAACAAGAACAAGAACAGGAACAGGAACAAGAACAGGGACAGGAACAAGAAGAACAAGAACAGGAACAGGAAGAACAAGAACAAGAACAAGAACAGGGACAAGAACGAGAACAAGAACAAGAACAAGAACAGGAACAAAAAGAACGAGAACAAGAACAAGAACAGGAACAAAAAGAACGAGAACAAGAACAAGAACAAGAAGAAGAATGGGCCTTCAGACTCGACAGATGGAGCAAAGTTGTCTTTGAAGTTGAGAGTTTTCGTGCCCACCTGCTTTTCTTCCGTTGCCCACTAGCTTCCGCTGACACACACAACCACACACACACACACATACACGCACACACACTGCGCCCTGTGCATCAGTGCATCCTATCGGTCTGTGTGTGTGTTGTGGGGTGACACACACACACACACATGCACCACAACTGGAGGCTAATGTCACACAGAACAATGCAGTGTACGTTTAGCAGCTCATTGGTGTGTGTGAATATTATGGGGGCGATGCAACGCCCGGATGAAGAAAAGCCACTTCTCATGTCAGCGTCGACGCACACGCGCCGCTCAGCAACATCCGGGACGCTGCCTTAAGCTGGGAATGGACACAGGAAGTGTTGCAAGAGCTTCAGCCGAGTGAACCGAAGGGGTCGGAAAAGAAAGAATAGAGCCGCCCACGTACTAGAGGACCCGACCCGAGCGAACAGAACAACAATGCAAAGGAGAAGAAAGAGTGAAGCAACGGCCCTTTTCCGAGCTAAAGCTTGTGCTTTGGCCCTGGAGCTGAAAGGCAGTTCCACTTCCTCTTCCCCTCTTCCTCTTCTCTTCTTCCACCCGGCCCCGGGCTCTCTCTTCCTCCTCCTGCGATCCCTCTTCTCAAGGCTGAGTCAAGAGACCAGTTGACGGGGGGGATTTCCTGGACCGCCATTGAGACTGCAGTCCGTCCACGACTTCCTGCCGTGGTCCAGGTCTCGCTCGGCTCGGCCTCAATGTTTTCCCACAACACGTTAGCTGGTTTTAAATAATATACAATAAAAGGAAAAGGAAAGAAAGTTCGAGAGTCAAGAATGTTCATGTTTATAAATCATTTTTATACAAAAGTTTTATAATGCAGGACAATTTCATGAAGAATAAGCAAAAACACATTGAGCAGGAAACGGCAGCAACATTTATTATGACGTATTTTGACGGGGCAAAATGGCAAAATGGCATAAAGGCTCACGTTCTGCGTTTTCCGGAACGTGTAGTATCGTATTCGATGTCAGCGCTGACGCAACCGTCTGTGCAACATTCTGCGGCATCAGTGACTTTGTAGGCTAACATCTGAGTCCGTTGGCGAGTAGGAGGCTGCGTCCGCGGTCTTTTGTTCTTGTGTTGGTGGGAATGTGTGTGTGCGTGTGCTTGTGTGTGCGTGAAAGGAAGAAGACAATCCTCAATGAAGTGTGCCTGTCCGGAGACAGCTGGAGACGTTGAACGTCCTGGAGACCAGTGGGTCACCCCGGCTTCAGGTGGTCTCTCGGGACGCATCCTCCGTCCTTTATACTTTGAAACTTGGAGAGTTTGCCCAATTACCCCTGAAACACCCTGAAACACCCCTGAAACACCCTGAAACACCCCTGAAACATCCCTGAAACACCCCTGAAACACCCCTGAAAGACCCCTGGAACACCCCTGAAACACCCCTGAAACATCCCTGGAACACCCTGAAACACCCTGGAACACCCCTGAAGCACCACTGAAACACCCCTGAAACACTGGAACACCCCTGAAACACCCCTGGAACACCCCTGAAACACCACTGAAACACCCCTGAAACACTGGAACACCCTGAAACACCCTGAAACACCCTGGAACACCCCTGAAACACCACTGAAACACCCCTGAAACACTGGAACACCCCTGAAACACCACTGACACACCCCATAAACAATGGAACACCCCTGAAACACCCCTGGATGCCTTTTGCGCTGCACAGAATGGTGATGCAACGCGTACCTATGGGTGGGAGGACGGGGGGTCGATCCCCGCTGGCTGCCGGGAGACCGACAACCTGCACGTTGAAGCTGAATTCTGTCATCTTGCATGAACGCCAATGAATAATTCAAATGTTGTTGGGGTTTTATTTTATTCTTCACATTCTTTGGACAGCATCTTCCTTTTCTTCTCAGCCTGTAGGTTTCAGTCCTTAAAGGGAGGGGCGGCAAAACATGACGTTTGAAACTCTAAGGTGTGAAACGCTGGAAAGAAACGCACGCACGTGTACACACACACACACACACACACGCACAGCATCCACACCAACCGTGTGAGACAAATATATACACAGGAAGTGCCTCCCACTCCCTCGCCCCTATCTCTCTCTCTCTGAACGTTACTCACCGTGGTGTGTTGCTGAGCAGCAGTCAGTCGTGTTTTTCCCCTCGCCGAGCTCTCTCTCTCTCTCTCTCTCTCTCTCTCTCTCTCTCTCTCTCTCTGATGCTCTGCTCTGACTCTCTTGAGCGCTCTCTGGCTGAGCGGACGGACGGACGAGACCTCTCTCCTCTCTCACTCCTCTTCTACTCTCTCTCTCTCCTCTTCCTGCTTGTTATTTCATTGCCTCCTTTTTTCCTTGATTTTATTTTATTTTAAACATCCCCCCCTCCCCCCATCCCCCCCTTGCCCCTACCCCCCTGTACCAGGAGCATTAGTGGGGGTCCCAGTGTGCATGTGTGTGTGTGAGTGTGTTGGGAGGCTTCGGCATGGAGGCTGTGGCACTGTATACGTTTCGTGCCACAGAGGGTGATGAACTCAGTTTCAACAAGGGAGACTTGCTCAAGGTAAGACATGTTGTTTCTATCTATCTATCTGTCTATATATACAGTATATATCTATTATCCATATATCTATCTATCTCTCTATCTATCTATCTATCTATCTATCTATTATCCATTTATCTATCTATCTCTCTATCTATCTATCTATTATCTATCTATCTATTATCTATATATATATGTATATTATATATCTATCTATCTATCTATTAGCTATCCATTTATCTATTATCTATCTATCTATAAATACATACATATATAAACATAGGACACATGCCTCACACACGGTCTACTTCTCGATCAAAATCAGACCTCTCTCCCTCTCTCTCTCTCCCTCTCTCTCTCTCTCTCTCTTTCTCCCTCTCTCTCTCTCTCCCTCTCCCTCTCTTTCCCTCTCTCTCTCTCTCTCTCTCTCCCTCTCTCTCTCTCTCTCCCTCTCCCTCTCCCTCTCTTTCCCTCTCTCTCTCTCTCTCTCTCCCTCTCCCTCTCTCTCCCCCTCTCTCTCTTTCCCTCTCTCTCTCCCTCTCTCTCTCTCCCTCTCTCTCCCTCTCCCTCTCAGCCTCCACTGTGATAACTAGAAGTTTAGCATCTACCTCTGTGACTAAAGAACGAGCTGACTGTTACAGACGTGTTGAGGAAAGAGCTAAAAGCTCTGGGCAGCAAAATGTTCCTTTAAAACTTTCACGCTGGAGGAATCGCTTGTTTCTTTTCTTGGAGGGGAAGTACACTTCTCTCTAGTTTCAGATTGATGTCTGTACGCTGAATACGTAGCCAGACGTCTTAGCTTAGCATAAAGAAACTGGTGATGCTGGTCCAGACTCATGTAATATATGTAGAGAACGCTTTGAGTTGAACAACGGCCTAAAAAGTGTGTTTTTGCAGAACATAATGATGTCACAATGATATAAAATGTCATCACTTCACCCTAAACGTTGTCCCAATTAGCAAAATGAACTCCCGAGTGAGGACAAAATCATGTTTTGTGAGGTCGCGGTGACCTTTGACCTCCAGATTCTAATCAATGCGTCCTTGAGTCGAAGTGGACGTCCGTGCACATTTAACATGCCTCCGGGCCACGGCCGTCCTCGGCAAAGACTCGCAAATACGTGCGGGACGGCCTCTCCGGCCAGGGCGCCAGTCACTTCCTGGAGTTTCCGGTCAGCCGTTATGCTAAGCTAAGCTAACAGCTGCCGGCTGCGGCGTCATATTTAACCTGGCAGACGCCGACACTGGTCTCAATCCGCTCACACACCTCTTAAAACTAAATAAGCATTCTTTCATAAAATGACAACGTGTTCCCTCTATAGTTTAATCTCTGCTTCGGGGGACGCCGAACAAACATTTCCTTAAAGCTACAGCTGTTGTGCCTTTCTCACGGAGAACAGGCCCAATGCAGAGCTTCAGATATCTTCCCGCACAGCTGGAAATTACTGTGGTAGAAAATTGTCCCTCCGAGACAATCGTCAGTGAAGCTCAGAATGAGGGAGCGGGAGCTCCTCTGCAGACGGCGCCAGCTGTTCCACGACCTCGTACGACGGACAGAGACTCGGGTTCGGCCTCAGGAGAACCGAGCGATCGCTGCTGCAGAACAGGGGCGGCATATTGCTTTGGCTTTTGAAAAAGTTGGGAAATGTATTTGAGGTAGTTGAGCCCGGTGGAGGGAAAGAACCTCGTCACGAAAATAACCCATGACATGAATTTGAATTATGTCAAACGGGACAATAATGACTGAGGGTCATCTCGTGCAGCACATAGATTATTCTTCCCACGCCGTTACAATATTAGACGACACGTGAAGAAAGAAGCATCTCCTTCCTGCTGAGTCAGCGTGCGATGCAGCCAAAATGAGGCGGTAAATACAATTCTTATCTTCTTCTATGGTATTTATGTGCAGATATCTGTTGGTTATTAACCGGCCTGTAAATCACGATGTATTGTTGTCAGTGGACGGTGACACATGTATGGTATACATCTTGATGACATCATGCTTGATGGCCACAGTGACACATTTTGCTGTGACTAAACTGGTGTGCAGCTTATGCAGCATGTTTTCTTTTCTAAACTGCTGTTCAGTCTCCAGCCAAACCGGTTCAGACTTGGTCCAAACGTTTCTTTTAAATAATTCCTCACCGTTTTCACCACGACTCATACAGCACCGTGCAAGACGCACATCATTTACAACAGTTCTACTCTCCTGGTCACTAGTGGTGGGTTGTGTCCCCGATCATTCTGTTGGGGTACATTGTGTTCTTCTTCTTCTTCTTTTTCTTGTTCTTCTTCTTCTTCATGTGCTGTCGTGCACCGGCCATCTGGAAACGGATCTATCAGGCTGACTAGAGTGGAGACTTCTAATGAAATGATAAAAATAGCTTCATAGTAAAAATGAAAAAAAACTTGGGAGTTTAAATCCCCCGTCGTTGGCAGTGACTCAAATCACAGGGGAAGTGCTGCTATTTCATGTGTTCACTTCCTGGTGTGACACAAGGCCTATCGGAGGAAGGCTGGAACATAGACTGGTACTATATGGGGGTATGACTAGTGTGCGAGGGTCTCAGGGTCTTGCGGGGTCCCAGACCCACTTGATTGACACGCAAGACCCCCATGAAAGCCTCAATAGCAACATTTCGGGGGGGTCAGACAGTTATTTGCAATTGTCACTCAAATTTATTTTAAAAGCGTACCAATGCTCGTCTGTTTTCAGTGAAAGTGGAGCTGCAATGTTGGAGGGTTTCAATTGTTTTAACGGTCTAAATTTCATAATTATATTTGTCACCCATTGAGTTGGCTTTCATGAAAACCTCCCTGCGGAAACCTCGCGTGATTCATTCTCTCTACTAACCACCACGGGGCGACTCCTCTGGTTGTATAGAAGTCTATGCTTCATGTGTTAAAGCTGCATTCTCTCTCCTGACCACCAGGGGGCGACTCCTCTGGTTGTATAGAAGTGTATGCTTCATGTGTTAAAGCTGCATTCTCTCTACTGATCACCAGGGGGCGACTCCTCTGGTTGTATATAAGTCTATGCTTCATGTGTTAAAGCTGCATTCTCTCTCCTGACCACCAGGGGGCGACTCCTCTGGTTGTATAGAAGTCTATGCTTCATGTGTTAAAGCTGCATTCTCTCTCCTGACCACCAGGGGGTGACTCCTCTGGTTGTATATAAGTCTATGCTTCATGTGTTAAAGCTGCATTCTCTCTCCTGACCACCAGGTGGAGACTCCTCTGGTTGTATAGAAGTCTATGCTTCATGTGTTAAAGCTGCATTCTCTCTCCTGACCACCAGGGGACGACTCCTCTGGTTGTATAGAAGTCTATGCTTCATGTGTTAAAGCTGCATTCTCTCTCCTGACCACCAGGGGACGACTCCTCTGGTTGTATAGAAGTCTATGCTTCATGTGTTAAAGCTGCATTCTCTCTACTGACCACCAGGGGCGACTCCTCTGGTTGTATAGAAGTCTATGCTTCATGTGTTAAAGCTGCATTCTCTCTCCTGACCACCAGGGGGCGACTCCTCTGGTTGTATAGAAGTCTATGCTTCATGTGTTAAAGCTGCATTCTCTCTACTGACCACCAGGGGGCGACTCCTCTGGTTGTATAGAAGTCTATGCTTCATGTGTTAAAGCTGCATTCTCTCTCCTGACCACCAGGGGGCGACTCCTGTGGTTGTATAGAAGTCTATGCTTCATGTGTTAAAGCTCCATTCTCTCTCCTGACCACCAGGGGGCGACTCCTCTGGTTGTATAGAAGTCTATGCTTCATGTGTTAAAGCTGCATTCTCTCTCCTGACCACCAGGGGGCGACTCCTCTGGTTGTATAGAAGTCTATGCTTCATGTGTAAAAGCTGCATTCTCTCTCTTGACCACCAGGGGGCGACTCCTCTGGTTGTATAGAAGTCTATGCTTCATGTGTTAAAGCTGCATTCTCTCTCCTGACCACCAGGGGCCGACTCCTCTGGTTGTATAGAAGTCTATGCTTCATGTGTTAAAGCTGCATTCTCTCTCCTGACCACCAGGGGACGACTCCTCTGGTTGTATAGAAGTCTATGCTTCATGTGTTAAAGCTGCATTCTCTCTACTAACCACCAGGGGCGACTCCTCTGGTTGTATAGAAGTCTATGCTTCATGTGTAAAAGCTGCATTCTCTCTCTTGACCACCAGGGGGCGACTCCTCTGGTTGTATAGAAGTCTATGCTTCATGTGTAAAAGCTGCATTCTCTCTCTTGACCACCAGGGGGCGACTCCTCTGGTTGTATAGAAGTCTATGCTTCATGTGTTAAAGCTGCATTCTCTCTACTGACCACCAGGGGGTGACTCCTCTGGTTGTATAGAAGTCTATATAAATGACTCTACTTCTCTTGATGTATTCCCTCAGTAAACATTGTAAACATTAGTTTATGGTCTCAATCTATAGCTTCAAGTCTTCTTCAATACAGCGTGATGTTCATTTAGTAAATTGATATGGAGAGGGCGATGGCCTTATTCCAAGATGGCGGTCTCAAAACACTTCCTGTTTTAACCCTGCTTGGAGTGACCCAAGGCCAGGAAGGAGCTCTTTCTGAATGCCTGACTGGGGCCTCGAGGTCAAAGGGGTCACCTGACCTGTTTCAGCCTCGTCGAGAGTTTCTGTTCAGATGGTACAAATGTTCCCGTTTGAAATGTTGTGTTTTTCATTGATGCATTCAGGGCTTATTGCAGGATGGTTATTTTAAGGGTTCATTGTGTAATTGTTAATTCAATGGTATGGGGAGCTCAGTCAGTCAGAGCTGAATCGGTGGGGGTGGTCGTGGATGAACATCCTATACACATGCATCCTAAACACACACACACACGGGGAGGAAAGATATGAATAATGGATTAAAACTGAGCCCGGGAAGCAAATAAACATAACAAAAAGGGATGCTGTTTATTGTTGAATTAATAAACAAAAAAGATGATGCAGCGTTTGCAAGAAGCAGGAGACGAGAAGAGCTGTCGATGCATCTTTACACGGAGACGAGCACTTTAAATAAAGAATGTGGGGGTTTGTCTCGAGGCCGCGTCCGACGCGACTTTAAACCTGAATTAAATAGGTTGAGCTACAGCAGGAGGTGGTTTCAGACGCATTTCTTCTTATTCAAATGAGCCGTCGTCTGGAGGCAGCTGAGTGTCCCGTGATTGAACGATGATGACATTGGACGACAAAGGAGGCGGCGCATGAAATGAAGTTTAAACCGCCATAAACGCACCGAAGGCCGCGGATGCATTTCAGCCCGATGTATTTCACGCTCCGCTCGCTGACAGTTTTTAATGTCTGTGATTTAGTTTATTTGAGTCTGACTGATAAAACACAGCAGCACCGCGAGTGATGAAGCTTAGCTCTGTAGGGGAGATAAAATAAATAAATAAATAAGGGGTTTATAAATCACTGCAAACAACGGCTTAAAAAAACAAAATCCAAATGACAAGGAATGTCACAGCTGGATTATAATACTGAGTACAAAATAAATGACAACAGAGCTGTGAAACTGGAGCATATCAGGTGTCTCTCCCAACTAAAGGCTGACCTCCGCTGACCCCCCCCCCCCTCCCCCCCACACACACACACACACACACACACGATGTCTTTGTTTGAGTGTAAAAATGAAGCTGAGCAGCATTAGCGTGCAGACGTGAAGGGCTTCATGTGGCATTTTGAACTTGTCAATAAGGACTTTGAGTGAGTGGACGGCCTCGCTTCACACCGCGGTGGATGAACAGCCACTGTGGCGGATAAAAGAAGGGGGAAGGAGGTGGGGTGGGGGGGGGGGTACAGCAAGCGAGAGAGAGGGATGATGGCAACCTTTCGCCCGATAGTAATAGGCTGCGTCACATCATTATGGGCAATATTTCATCTGTGTGTGTGCGTGTGTGTGTTCGTAGATCACCAACATGGAGGATGATCCTAACTGGTACACAGCTGAGCTCCACAACAGAAAAGGCTTCGTGCCAAAAAATTACATCAACCTGCGGCCCCATGCGTAAGTACACACACACACACACACACACACACACACACGTCTTCAACTTTATTTCCTTACACACATTTTTACACGTCTAACACTGGTCTATCTAAACAGCTCATGAGTGTGTGGCGCTCTGGGCGTGTTTCTGCTCCGCGTTTGGACATCTGCACTCATAACGGCATAAGGCAGCCTCCCCGAAGGGACACACTCACTGGCTGGCTTACGTAATCACACACGATACCGTGTGTGTGTGTGTGTGTGTGTGTGTGTGTGTGTGTGTGTGTGTTTATAGTGAAGCTGCTGGTACACCCCCCCCCACCCCACCACCATCAGATGGTCATACACCAGCTGGGCTCTACTTTTTCGCTGCGACAAACATGCAACAAAAAATGTTGCAGTGGCTCGTTAATGAACACCGGTGTGTGTGTGTGTGTGTGTGTGTGTGTGTGTGTGTGTGTCTGAGTGTGTGTGCGTTCAGCGTAAGAAGGCAACGCTGTCCTCCTCGTTCCCTCACGCAGCCAGAATTCTTGACCCCCGTGACCTCAACCCATACCGCCGCCTCGATCTGAGAGCGGAGCATCCAAACACACCGCTCGACTAAGCAAGACTAATGAGCAAGAGGGGGGGCGGGGGGGCTCTGTAAAAATGGCTCTGTTAATTACGCTCCACGGCTGACAACTGACGATTTTATTTTTTTGTTGCGTTCATATTTAGCCGTGCGTTTAAAAATAACTTCACACACGTGCTAATTTTACTCTTTCCTCCGACCTCTCCTTCACATCATTTCTTCTTTTAAAGTCTCGTCACTTCCACTGAAAACTAAAAACATCAAAAGTCAAAATGAATAATTCCCGCGTGCACAAACTCGCCCAAAAAACAACCCGCTCCACAAATGAATGACTCCCGCTTCCTGTTTTCTTCTTCTCTCCTTCCAGCTGGTTCGCCGGTCGTATATCTCGCGGCGTGGCGGAGAGTCGACTCCGGCACAGGGAGTGCGGCGCTTTCCTGGTCCGAGAGAGCGAGAGCGCCCCCGGAGAGTTCTCCATGTCCGTCAGGTAGGAGACACATCGGGGGGCACATTCAGGTTGATCTCTCCTCACCATGTGAGTCCTCTCATAACACCACAGGGGTCCTTAAAGTGTCTCATCTCTCCTAATGCAATCTAATGCAATCTAATTCAATCAGCGGTGTGTGTGTGTGTGTGTGTGTGTGTGTGTGTGTGTGTGTGTGTGTATGTGTCTTTACGTTGGTGGCGAGGGATCTGAGGATCTCCTGCAGAAGAGGAGAGGGTTAGAGGAGATGGTGTGGGGAGGAGGGTAAGAGGATCCACAGCCCCTCTGGCCTCATGTGAGCTAATCCTGTCTGGCACACTGGAGCTGCTGATGGGGGCCGACCGGTTGTCTTGTCATGTGTGTGTGTGTGTGGAGGGGGGGGGGGGGGGGGGGGGGGGGGGGGGGTTGTGCTCCTGGAAGTGAGGGTTGGCTCTTCTCTGGTTCTGGGAGATGAACTGGCTCCAATTGAGAGGTTACGGGTTGTCTTGGGGGGGTGAGATCTCTCCCAGTGGATTTAGGACGGACAGGCCTTTGGAAGCATTAAGGCAGGAAAGGGAAGGAAGTGCTGAAATTAAGGGAATCAAAAAGGAGGGGGGGGGGGGGGGGGGGTGAAGGAAGGAAGAACAATTTTTGTGTTCCTCTCTGGCTGTTGTTGTTGGACGGTGCTGCAGCTTAAAAAATTGGGTCAGGTGTGTGTGTGTGTGTGTGTGTGTGTGTGTGTGTGTGTGTGTGTGTGCGCGCATTTAACAGGAAAACCTGTGCTGAAGTCAGAGGAAATATGAAGATGTTTGAAGATGAACATCTCAGGGGCAGCTTCACCTCCACGTCTTAGCACATGGGTCATCTGGCTGAAAGGTTTTTAATTGTCACTTCAGCGTCAATGAGAGGCGCTAACTTCAAGGTCTGTGATTGGGGCGTCACCGCGACGAGGTATTTTTTGTTTATTAATAATCACCACAAAGTTATTACACAATCACCTCTTCCACCCGTTCCAAAAGCTGCAGCACACAGTCCCCATCAGCTGTTCGTGGCTTAATGAGCACATGGCGTTCTCGTTTCATCAAGCCATTATGAAGGAATGCGCAGCGGGGCACGATGCACATAATCATAATTAATAGGTTTTCGAAAAGCCCGATTGAAGGAACACCTGAACATGGAGGGCATGTCGGTGGCCAATGACAGCTCCCACTGCTGAGGTATATACCTTTACGGAAATAAAGGTTGTCATCTGCTTCATTCACGCTTTAAATGATAAATAAAGCTCCTTTAATCCTTGATTTTATTCACATGCAGGCATTTCATTGGACTGCAATATAATTAAATACATATTTGTATGTATTTAGGCCTTAATATTCTGAGTGGACAAGAGTTTCCTGAAAATCCAACATTGGAGAATGCAAATGTCCTGGTGAATGTGACCGGAGGAGCTCAAAGGTCCTCGTGGAGAATGAAAGCTGAGTTAGCGATTTGCAGGCCGGGACCAGAGGGGCCTCCGGTTCCTCCAAAAGGTGGTTGTGATGCGTGTCCGGGGACCAGCTACCAGACTGTGCCGGTGAAACTGTCCCGATGGGTTATTTAGTAGCTTATTTGTGGAAAGTGGAGCAAAGTGAAGCCAAGCTAGACTTTAATGGAGAGCGACGAGGAGCCGGGGCTTTCAGAGTTCTCTTTATTCAACCGTTCCTCGACGCCGTCGCATAGATCCAAAGAAGGAAACGTGCGCACGTTGTTTTCTTTGTCTTTATTTATTTATTTATTTTCCTATAGTGTGCTATTTTTCAGACTCTCGCCATAGACATGAACCTTTTTTGTCTCACTTCCTTCCTCGCGCTTCTTTCTGCCGCAGTCGTCGATATCCGTCCTTCCACCTCCGCGTGTAAAACTCACAGCCGATCGCCACGACGACTGCAACGAGATCTGCGGACTGGAGAGTAACCCCGACACGAGCGCCTGATAGCTGCACCGTCAGCGTGTATAGTCGAGAAGCGAAATGACCACATGACATCCTTGAAACGGGACAAAAAGTTAGTCGTGTTTTTTTTTTCTCAGAACAGACGTCGTCACTCTTTATTTATTTTTCCGTCGCTCGATGTCTCGTCTCAGCCCTCGTGACAGAGCTTGAGGTTGTTTCACCACAACTCAGTCCTCTATACGTGTGCTACCCACGTTTTTTTTCAACAGTGTGGTGGTCACACACACACACACACACAAACCTGGTTTTTCTGTCACCTTTGTCTTTTTCCAAATGTCTGTACAATAGCTTAAGAATATAATTAAATTGCATCACTTTGTCATATAGCTTAGTAGCTTAGTTTAGTTTAGTTTAGCTTAGTTAGCTAAGTTGGACAAATCAATACATGTGGAGAAATGTCTTCTTGCTTTATGCTTAAGAAATAGTTGACATTAGATCTGATGGGCAGATCAACACCCCATTAATTTATTAGGTTAGCTTAGCATAACAGCTAGCGTGGCTCACTCTGAAGAGAACCAAATTGATATTCCAGCACCTCTACAGTCCACTAGTTAACACGCTGTGTCTTATAGGTCCGTTACCTTCAGGCTAAACCAGGCTAGCCGTTTCCAGGCTTTGTGCTATGCTAAGCTAACCGGCTGCCGGTTGTAGCTTCATGTTCACCGCGAGGCTACGTGGTATCCATCTTCTCATATAACTCTCACATAAAAAGCGCTGGAGGGTTTTGAGGGGAAGACAAATGGCAACGTTTGTCATAGTAACCATAGAGAAACTATCAACTCTATTTTATTTTGTTTTCTTTTCATCATTGCTTCGATGGAAAAGTGCACCGGTTTCATTTTTCGTTGTATTAACCGTCCAGTTTGGCTTTCGCAGCTCAGTGGCACCAATTGAAGAGCACAGTTCAGTGGCCAAAGCACAACTGAGCGAGACAGAGACATCAATACAGAGAGAATAATATAAAGAGAGAGGGAAAGAGCTAGCAGCCCCTGCAGATCAAAGGGAGCTTATGGCGGGTGGAGGTGCATGATTTCACTTTTTGATTTCCCCGTTTTCTCATATTGACAGAGCTGAAGTGAGACTAGCCAGACCCTCTGGGAGATAAACCCCTCCGAGAGGGTCTCCTCCTTTTATCTTCTCTTTTATTCATTTTCTCATAATGTATTCTTTCCATACTCGATCCTCTTCTCTCTGTCCTTGTCGTCTCTCCGTCTATCACGTAGCGGTGCACAAAAGGATTTGGTAACAAAGACCCCAGAAGCATCAATTCTTCTTTTTATTTGTTACCTTTGGGACAGATCATAAACAGTAGTGTTACGTATCGTTTGTATGCAGATGATACTCGACTCTGCCTCTCCTATAAACCCAGCGAGAGGCTTCCGGGTTATGTCGGCTCCTACGCTGTCGCTACGAAGCAGAGCATCGGGCCCCTCTCCTGAAATATTAGTAAACTGAGATCTGTGGTGTCAACAGCTGAAGATGCTCAAACACGCCTTTTATATTGATTATTCTGGAACGCACTTTTCTCCTCCCTCAACCAGATTACTCACCGGGTGAATTAGACGGTCTCACGTACTCAGATCTCACCCCCGGCCCCCTGTAGACAACAGGATCCACTATAAAGGTCTACCTCTCACTCACAGCGAGCACTGCAGGGTCAGACTCCTGCGTTATGTGGCTGAACTACTATTTACCGTATGCAGCAGGTGGATATTTACATAAATATAAAGATTAAATTGAAGAAATTCCAGGCTTTCCTGAGAATATGCGTTCACAAAAAAAAAGTGTGTAAACTCTGGTTTCGCATGATAAAAATAGAAAATGTGAAAATGTTGCGTCGCTACAGCTAGCATTCCAGATCGCTACGGGCTAATTCGGCTAGTATGAACTTTTGGAAGTCAAGCTAAGTGAGTGAGAAGTTCATTTTTGTGAGGCTGAACAACAATGAAAAAAGTGCTTCAAGTCATCGTAGTTCTTTCTTTTCTTTTTTTTCTGGCTTAAATAATTTACATCTTGTAGCTTAAAGCTAGCCTGAGGCTTTGCTAGCCCCAACGTTAGTTAGGCTCATGTTGAGATTTAACCAAACTGATTATTTATTTTCCTTGACGCATCTCTGATGACGTAACTACTCAGATCTATATTTATCACATTCCTTCTGCTTCCTGCATCTCAAACCAACGGCTCTGGTCCGAACGCCCCCCCGAACATCATCAGCGTGTCCGAACCTCTTCGGGCTCCACGTGTGTTTTTCTTTTTTAAATCTGCAGAATTTATGTTGAGTTGAAAATGGGTTTTTTTGCTTTTCTCGGTTATCGTTTTATCGATGATGATAACCGACTTGAGAGGAGCCTCTTTCTCCGTCTCTCAGGCCAAATATCATCTCCTCGTTGAACCGTCAACACATTTACGGCTAAATTGCCAAACATCTTTTTATGACCCTTCCCCTCGCTCGCTCAACACACACACACACACACACACACACACACACACACACACACACACACAAACACACACACACTTCCTCCCTCTCTCCTCATCCATCTATCGCGATGCTGGATTTTTATTGATGCCGCAGGAGGAGCCGAACCTCTCACTCGATCACTCACGTGTGCGCTCGGCTTGTGAAACATGAGCGCATGCACACGCACACGCACACACACACACACACGCACGCACACACACACACACACACGCACGCACACACACACACACACACACGCACGCGTACAAGCGCTGATGTAATCGGCGAGCACACGGGCAGACGCACACTGTCTCTGATAACTCCTTGACACAACCATCAGTTACACACACACACACACACACACACACACACACACAGTCACAGAGTTAAATTGACAGCTGGAGGTGTCAGCGTGGCCGTGTGAAGTATTCCAGACATCTGCAGCGGTTTAGAAAACTGAACAGCACATTAGAGAAAGATGGAGGGAGGAGGGGAAGGAGGGGAAGGAGGGGGGGATGAGAGGAGGGAAAACAGGGAAGACTAGATTGATGGAGAGAAAGTCGAGAGAAAGATGGACGGATGACCTTTACGCGTCTTGAATTGTGCTGTCGTGGAGCAAAAGTTTTATAAATAACTTCTGTCCTCGTCTATACGGTCCATATCTCTCTCTCTCTCTCTCTCTCTCTCTCTCTGTCTATTTCATTTTCTCTCTCTCAATCTTTCTCATTCTCTCTTAATCTCTCTCTCGCCCGTTTCCTTTTAGTTGGAAAAGGAAAATAATCTCTCTATCGCTGTGGGCCTTAATTACACTGGATCAGGGAGATGAGAGGGCACTTGGAGTGTGTGTGTGTGTGTGCGTGTGTGTGTGTGTGTGTGAAGTTGAGACAGATGCTGTCAGTGTTATGCACTCTGACTCTCTGACGTCTCTGGGTAATAATTAAAGAGTACTTACTTTTAAAATGTTTTATTTAGTTATTTTTTAAAGCTGTAGAACAGATTATTTGACTGAAGCGTGATGAAGCGGCAACGCAGGTTTTAATATTGAAATGTTTCACCCAATGTATAAAGATCGGCACCTCGTGTTTTAAGTCTTGCGAGGCCAATCCTGAGCCTCCCGTTTGGGAATAATTATTATTATATAAGTGTTGGTATAAAGGTTTCCTCATATGACGTCCCACGGAAAGTTATTCCTCCTTTTAGCTTTGTTTAGTTATAGTAAACTGAATTGAATTGAACATTATGTTGACACAATACGTGCAGAACTGATATGCAGATAGCGAGCGGGTTGTTTTTTTGTCTTGTGTCTGAAACAATGTTTAAAGACCAACTAAACCACAAAATTATGGCTCAACACACACACACACACACATATACTGTGACGATTTATTAAATTATTATGCCTAAGGGCTAAATATCACCTGAGCTGGTTTACGAGATTTAAAAAAATCCATCATCAACGTAATAATAAACACATCTTTTTGACTCGCTTTTAGAGCCTCAAGTGGACATTTGAGGAACTGCACTGTGTGGCACTTTCACATTGGCTTCATTTCTGAGCACCGGGTGTTGCTGCCTGGTTTCAACTCTTAATTCAAAATAATTTGCACTAAAATGTGGACCGGAATCCATTAACAACGGTACTAAATACTAATAAATGTCGGTTTTCAGCTGAAAAAAATGTCTTTCCTTATCCTTTTTTGTGTGGAAACCAACGTGTACAAACTTGGAAACAGTTCATCTTCATCGCATTGTGTGACATTAAGAGTTTTCATATGCAGAGTTTGTGCCATTTCTGTCAAGAAATATGGCTCATCGTGATAAACAAGCTTGTTTGACGGCAGATTAATACGAGCTAGGCTTGTTTTCACATTTGAGAACAACAAACGAGCTGCAGGACGTGTAAAGTAGACGGCGAACAGGCTGCAGCACAACTTAAAAAGGAAGTCTTGTTCCCCTTTTCCTTCCTTCTGAGGGTTCGGGGAAGCAGTCGCCCCCCCGTCTGCTTCCTGTCTGTAAATCTCCACCTCCACAGAATATTAATTCTCCTTCGTTTTTTGCTTTGTGCCAAACAGCGGCACAGCTGGTGGTGGTAGCACAGCCCAACCAGTAGGGGGCAGCAGATAGAGGGGGGCTGGTGGAGATCGAGGGAAAGTCAGATAACAGAGCTTGCACACATTGACGTCACGTTCAGAGGCTAAAATACGTTTTAAAAAACAACGTATATTTATTTATAGCATCCTCTATTGTTTGGACATTCATCACAGTTTCATAGTTGTTGTTTTTTTAAGGGGGGGGGGGCTATCTGAGGGTGAGAAGAGGCAAACAAGGACACGGCGGGGGGAAAGGCGTGAGAAAGAAGGTCCGGGTGGAGGTGGAGGTCTCAGGGGAATCAGCTCTGCTTGTTCTTCTAGAGCTCTGCGTCTGAACAGAGGAAAAAACAAGCCGATGCTCCTTCACTGTCTCCCCGATCCTGGAGCAGCGCCAGAGAGGTGTCATTGTGTTTATTCTGGAGCCAAGGGTGGGGTTATAGGGTGGGGTTATTCTAGGGAGGAGTTATTCTAGGTAGGGTTTATTCTAGGGATGGGATGGGTTATTAGAACCTGCCACCATTTTAATGAGAGTGCTGTTTTTCTACGTCATCTTCTTTTTTTATTATATATTTCTTTATATTTTAAAACATCACTAACTTACAAACCCCCCTCCGACCCACACACACACACACACACACACACACACACACACACATACACATTCCGACTCGTGTGACGTGTTGAGGAAGACGGGGGAGTTGCGTTGGCTTCCGGCGCCCATTGGAGGCAGTTATGCAACCCCGTGATCACGGCGGTGGTGTCTAGATTTTCTAAAGATAAGCTGGCAGGTTACTTAGCAACCGACAGGATGATCGGGGAGCAGGTATGACGGCCAATGAACGGCGGCCAAAACTCTTTTAATCTCGACAACAAGGCACCATGTTTGAGCTCAGCCCCGTGGGAAAGGACATGTCACTCATACATTATGTTTGGTTGGACATAACAGAATATCTTTAGATTCACAGAGTAACCTGCAGGTAAAATGTCATTATCTGCTATTTATATTGGAGAAATAATACTCACACACATGAACGAAGGGCAAAAAAAGACTCCACTGTCTGCTAATTATATTGATTTTGAAGGGTGTCTCATCCTAAATGTGTTACATGTGTGTTGTTCACTTCCTGCAATAGGTTAAAATAATTTAACCAAACAACTAAAAAAGGAACTATTATCCTTTATTTCTTTTTCCGAGAAACATGACTGCGCTGTAATGAGTGGCGCCCCAACAGCCGACAGCTGAGCGGGTTGAAGGGGCGGCTTTGAGGACTAAAGGCCCAGACTGTTTTCTATCAACCCGAAGCTGGTCCCAAAGTTATCGTGGACCAGATTGTGTCCGGCCGTCTGTTGTTAAACGTCGTGACGTCACAACAGCTGCAGATCTCCCACTCGTGACACAGCAGCTACACTCATATAGAAGAAACTGGCTGATGCAGTGGAATAATTATTTAATTACAGATGTAAAATATAAAATATATATATATATATTTATATAATATATATATGTCTCTACATATATAAATATATATAGACAGATATATGAATATATATTTAATATATTAAAATATGACATATATATATAATTATATATATGTATATAATATATATATATATTTAAATATATATATGTCTGTATATTTAATATATTAAAATATGACATATCTAATTATATTTACATATATATATATATATTTAATATCTGTAATTAAATAATTATGCCACACATCCATATTTCTCATTCAGGATGAGAACCCCTTCCTAACGTCTCGTTCTGATCCCCTTTCTATTGTTTTGCAGTTATGGGGACCACGTTCAGCATTTCAAGGTGCTGCAGGATCGCTGTTACCAGTACTACGTGTGGGACGAGCTCTTCTCCTCCCTCAACGAGCTGGTGGAGTTCTACCATAGCAACAGCATCGCCAAGGAGAGGACCGTCTTTCTGAGAGACCCCGAGCACTTCGCCAGGGTGAGCGGTTTCCCATATTCTCAATAGACAATAACAGATGTTAAAGTCTTTCAATGTGTTCATACAGATTCACAAAGAAAGGATTTAGGAGATTTAGTGTGAGATCACAAAAGTGTTGTTTCCCCCCTAAAATATTATAGACAGATTGTAACTCAGCATTTAGGGGGAAATGAGCTTTCCCCTCACTTATCATCCACACAAGTGTTCTATTTTGCAATGATGTCTCAAGTCTTTGAGGAACAAGTCTCAAATCAATGAGGAATGTGTTCTAATTTGCAATGACGTCTATTGCGTTGGGGTATTTTATGGGGGGCGTGACCGACGTGGCCTCGGGGGTTTTTGACGTTGAGGCGCAGCTCGTAGTGTAAGATCACAGAACCGCCGTCGGTTTGGAGCAGAACCAAACACGTCGTCTCGGCACCGAGCCAGAGCGAGCGGGGGAAAGCTCATTTAGTTTTTTTAATTCACACAAGTCAGGATTTAGTATATTTGGAGACTGGAGGTTTCTACACTCTGTTTGAGTCGGAGCATCTTTTTGGCTCAATATCACAAATGTGTCCCCCGAGGGGGGGGCTTTACATTCTGCACAGCATTCAACGCCCTCTGTGTGGTTTTAAATGCACCCAAAGGCGTGTCCCCAAAAGGATTAGGGAGGTAAAAATCAAAATGACAGGTATATCGTTCCCGTGATGTTGTCGCCAAGGGAGAAGCCGTTGTCGGGGCCTATTGTGAAGCCGTTACACAGACGGGAAACACGTTGCGTGTTAGGTTTCCCCCGCCCGCTGTGGGAGGTGGTGGTGTGTGTGGTGTGTGTGTGTGTGTGTGTGGGGGGGGGAGGATGCACAGCGAGTCTGACGGTGCCGAACGCCGCACGCTGATGCTCATCCCATCGTGTGCCTGAGGCCGCCATTCATTAGGGAGCTGAACGCGCAGCGTGGATCCCTGGGAGCTGACGCCTTGAATTAATGATGTGTCAAGTCTAAAGTCTTTGAGGAACAAGTCTAAAGTCTTTAAGCACAAGTCCAAGTCTAAGGTTTGGAGGAACAAGTCCCAAGTCTTTGAGGAACAAGTCTAAAGTCTTTAAGCTCGAGTTCAAGTCTAAGGTTTGGAGGAACAAGTCTAAAGTATTTAAGCTCGAGTTCAAGTCTCAAGTCTTTGAGGAACAAGTCCAAGTCCAAGTCCAAACGGCTGTTTTCATACTTCATTCGTTCCTCCCGTTCTCGATGAATGAACAGGTATTAGCGGTCGTTGGTGTGTCTTCAGCCAGCCAACCCACGTGCTCACAGCTGCTGTCAAGTCTCAAGTCTTTGTGGAACAAGTCCAAGTCAAGTCCTTTTCAACAGGTAGAACACGTCGTTGTTCTCCAGCTCTCCTTCGATTGCATCGAGACGTAAACCTTGTTAAGGTGAGCAAGAATAAAAGTTAGTCTATTTCCAACGTGGTGGAGTAATAAACAGACTTAAAGCAGAGCTGCTGTCTACCGTTGAAGGTGTGGGACCATTTTAATGGCTATGGAAGCATTTTAATAGCCTCAGAAGGCATCAGCCCGAAGCGATGAGCACAACTTCCAGACTTTTCCACCACCTGTTTTTTTGCACACGCTCCTACAGTTCCTTTCCAAACCCCGGCCGGCTCATTTTGCCGTAAAATCCGACGTTGCCGTTAACTCTCGGTGAAGAGGCTTCGGCGTCCGAGGCGCCGGCTCTGCAGATAGCCGGCCAGCCTCTTCCTGGAGGTGATCAGATGGGATGTGAGGAGTTTAGAGGCCAAGGCTTTCAATAGAAGGCTTTTTTATGGTTTTTTTCATAATCTCGATTTATTCGGAGGCGGCTCGCCGAGCAGCCAGTAACGCTGCAGTAAGTCACCTGACTTTCTGATGAGGACCACAGGTTGTTGTTGTTGTTGTTGTTGTTGTCCCTAAAATTAGGCTTTTATTCCACAAAGCAGCTTGTCTTGTTTGGCGTTTCGATGATGCAACCTCGGTCCTCCTCCCAACGAATGCAGCTGGAGCAGGTGCGGTTTAACGATTCAGCTTCGGGGGCGTCGTGATGGCGGCTGAGCGGGAGGTAACCACGGCGATCCTGAGGGAGAGGGAACATCTGAACGACCTAAATACCGGTTGCCTCCACAGCACAGTACAGCTCTCTCTCTCTCTCTCTGCATGTTCTAATATTCATACAGTAGCTCCTGTTGGCTGCACCATCAGCACCAGCTGGGGGTCGTGACCTTTACGACTGTAAGAAGTGACACTTGGTAAATGTTTCAGACAAGACGTTGCACCCGTTTCCAGCTTCAGAGGCTTTTTTTTTTAATCGCTGTCATAAAGCAGATTTAAGACGTTTGTTGCTTGTTATTTTCACGGCTGTGTTCACACTTGGTTCGTCCTCCCCCGCTCTCGATGAATGAACAGGTATTAGCGGTTATTGGTCTGTCTTCACCTGTCTTTAAAGTATTGATCCATTACAGTAATAACACTCGCCTCTTAATGTGCATGGGTCGCCTCGCTCGTCTGTAAATTTATTTAAAAACATATAAAAGCTGTACTGAATGTCCATTGTTGGATGGTAATCATAATATATATATATATATATATATATATATATATATATATATATATATATATATATACATATACATTATATATATATATTTATAATGTATATATTATATATATGTAATTCATTTATGACCATGACGAGAATACTATACAAATATACAGTATATATACTGTGTTAAAATAGACATTATATATATATATATATACATATACTGTATATATATTTTATGTCTATTTTAACAATACGAATAAACAGCGATTTAGCTGAGAAGAATACTATACAAATATACTGTGTGTATATAAATATGTGTATATGTGTATGTATATATATATATATGTGTGTATATATATATTATATGTCTATTTTAACAATACGAATAAACGGCGATTTAACAAAGGCGACATTCTCTTTGATTACGTCACAATCTGTCGGTTTGCAGCTCATAATCGACATCTCGCGCCACTAATTTAGATATTTAGACTGATCTTAAATCCTTAATGGTATAAATTGTGCTTTTAAATTTTCACCTGACTGTTGCAGAAGTCCCTGCCTTCGCCCTATGTCAGCTGGGATAGGCTCCAGCGCCCCCGCGACCCTAATGAGGATTAAGCGGTATTGAAAATGGATGGATGGATGGATGTTGCAGAAGCCTTTTTTTTTTTAAATGTTATCTTGACCGTTACCTTGACAAACTCCATCCTACGTTTACTCAAGAGCAAATCAAGGTCAGCCGGTGGTCTTTATTCCGCTGCAGGTATTTAAGAACATCAGCGTGGATCCAAACTGTATATAAAGTCCGGGGTCAGCTGGTCTCGGTGTCCGTGGGGCTTCGTCGTGGCCTTCGGCATCAACAAAGCTCCCGACGCCCGACGCCCACCGCCCGTCTCTCACTCTCTACAACACACTCCTCACTCCATCACGGCCTTGTGTTTCGTGCTCTGAGTGTGTGTGTGTGAAATATTAACAGTATCCCCATTTTCTGCAGTCACCAGCACACCAACGAGCAGAGAAAGTAGGAGAAAGTAGTTCCCTTCAGACCGTGAGATTATTAAACGGATGCATTAACAAACAGGGTCGGAGAGAAATTATGTTGCCTTCGACCCCCGAGCGCTCTGAACATTTCATCAAAAAATACATTTTGCCTTTTTAATGACACCAACACATGAATTTATTTATTTATTTCAGTTTTTTGACTATATGGGTCATTTTCAAAGAGAAAATAGTCTGTGGAGGACTAACTTAATCTGAGCCCATGCATCTCTTATTCTGCGGTTGGTCTAATATATATATATGTGTGTGTGTGTGTGTGTGTGTGTGTGTGTGTGTGTGTCTACTAGACAGCTGTAGTCCATCGATGTCACAGAGTGATGTGTTCGTTGATCACAAGGCAGCGGAGCGCGGCGCGATACCGGTGGACCATATTTCTCACGAGCTGGCGTGGAAAAACAAATGTGTTTTCCTCCAGTGCTGTCACACACACACACACACACACACACACACATGCACATACACACCGGTGCAAATAGAGGCCTGCACGCACACGCTCTCTCTGCACCACAATCCAAGAGAGTGCACATGGGCTCTAACAAGAAGTCTAGACTGGATCAGCGAAACATGTAAAGGACGAATCTGGAAGGATTTGATGGGATTGATAGATTGTGTGTGTGTGTGTCTCATCATCCTAATCCTGCTGTCTGGTTAGCGTGTGTGTGTGTGTGTGTGTGTGTGTGTGTGTGTGTGTGTGTGTGTGTGTGTGTGTGTGTGTGTGTCACTGGATGCCATTATAGTGGGCCTTAGTGTAAGGCGAAGCAGTCCACAGCAATAAAGCCCAGAATTGCAACATGCCTCCACACTCACACACACACACACACACACACACACACACACACACACACACACACACACACAGACAGTCCAACAACAACAACAATACAATATTGGTCTCACTCCCCGTTCATGTCTCTTCCACTTTCCTCTGTGGGCGTGCAGCTGACAGCTGAGAGGTTCTAGTTAAATTGGAGACGCTCTCCTTAAAATCTCCTGCTGCTCTTAAACTGCTTTTAGATTCACGAGTCAACAGAGATCAGAGGAGGCCAGCTATCAGGGGAGGAAGAGACTCCTCTTTAGTGAAATAAAATATATAAAACCCCACAGTGGGACAGAGGGAAGCAGAGCATCTGCCGCTTCACCCTCCCGTGCATCGCCATAAGGCGTCACACTTCATAGGTGTGCGTCTCTCTCGGCCTCTTCATCCGTTTCTCTCTCGTGACCTCATTTATTCACGTTGTAAAAACAGAGTTTTGATTAACTCTCCCTCTCTCTCTCTTTTACCTCCCTCCATCCCTCAGCGTCCCCATCACGGCCACGCCCTCTTCGACTTCACCCCACAACACCCGTCCCAGCTGCGCTTCCTGCGCGGCGACGTCATCGAACTCATGGACTGCTCCGACTCGCTGCGCTGGAGGGGCCGATGCCACGGACACGTGGGCTACTTCCCCCCCGAGTACGTCCAGCCCATCTACCACTGCCCGTGACGTGAGGCGCGTCACTCGAGACACACAGCCGACTCCCACGTGGGGTTCGTCGATGAGCCGCCTTGACCCCGCCCCCTTCCACCTCCCTCCACCCCCCCCCCCCCCCCACTGCTCCTCTGCCGTGCACTTTGCCCATTAATCCCTTTTTTTTGGAGAACTGACGAGCTGCAACTGCACTGCTCATTATGTAACTGACTCCTCCCATTTCCCCTTTGCGATGCCACCTGTCAATCACGAGCCTCGTCCAATCAGCTGCTACGGGCTCATCCATCGCTTCCAGCTGCATCCCACATCTCCACTTTCTCTTTAATCATGTGAGATATGGACCTGAACACTGTGGCGAACTCACACACACACACACACACACACACACACACACACACACATTCCCAGGCATACTCATTTATCAGAGCTTATCAGCACCGGTGCAGGCGAAATAAAAATCAACACACACACACACACACACACCTGAAAGTGTGTGTGTGTGTGTGTGTGTGTGTGTGTGTGTGTGTGGGGGGGGGGGGGGGGGGGTTGTGGAGGATGCTTTCTCCGCTGAAGATGAGCGAGGATTTTGCGAGATCCGTTGAGCTGAGCTGAGACACACAGAGCGTCATTGTGGTGGGAATATCTCCGAGGACACTGACACAGCAGATTCCTCTGCGTGTGTGTGCGTGTGCATGTGTGTGTGTGTGTGTGTGTGTGCTCTGTGGACCAGTAAAAGGAGATCGCTGTGTTCAAGTGACCAGTGAGATGAACTTTTTGTTTTGAAATGCACAGCTTAAAATGTAATATCCTCAAACTAAATGTATCATTTGTTTGTTTCCATGTATTTATTCTTATTCATGTGTAACCTTAATATACATATATTAAAAGTGAGATAAAACATTGTAAAAAGATGTTGTTCCTGTTGCAACAAATAGTCGAAGAAAGACACATTTTATGTGATTTACGGTAAGAGACCAGTCTTCCTTAACATGTAATGACCAATCATTTAAATAAAGGGATACAATTACCTCTTGTACAGTATTTGTCTGTTGAAATGCAACACAAATTAACACAAAAGTACACAAAATAACATGGAAACGACAAGCAACAGCGACTAATATTCCCTGTATTTTGCCCTCATCCCGAAAAAGACAATATTCCTAATAAACTATTTACATGGATAATGAAATAATGAATATTCCCTATTGCATGAAGCCGTGCATATTCTGATTAACGTAAAACGAACCCCATGCTCATCCCCGGCTGTGTTTGACGGGTCGATGCCCGAACGTGTCGCTTATTATGTCAAACTATGGAAAAGTGAAACGGCTTCTTTGTGTCAAACATATGTTTCCTATTAGTGAATGAGCCGTCGCCATCTTGGATTACTACCGTTGTCATGTTGTTGTTTTTTTGCGATCAATAAATGGAAGTTACCTTATTTGGGATAAGGAGGAGTGACAAAGTAATGCCGTATACGCCTCTGGTAGTGGCAGCAACCTGTCAATCCCCTTGTAGCCCCGCCCTAAAGCATACCCTGCTTTATGGTCTGTTTGACTCTAAATGACCATAATTTACTAAATGAACATCATGCTGTATTGAAGAAGACTTGAAACTAGAGATTGAGACCAAAAACTAATGTTTACAATGTTTACTGAGGGAATACATCAAGAGAAGTAGAGTCATTTATATAGACTTCTATACAACCAGAGGAGTCGCCCCCTGGTGGTCAGGAGAGAGAATGCAGCTTTAACACATGAAGCATAGACTTCTATACAACCAGAGGAGTCGCCCCCTGGTGGTCAGTAGAGAGAATGCAGCTTTAACACATGAAGCATAGACTTCTATACAACCAGAGGAGTCGCCCCTTGGTGGTCAGCAGAGAGAATGCAGCTTTAACACGTAAAGCATAGACTTCTATACAACCAGAGGAGTCGCCCCCTGGTGGTCAGGAGAGAGAATGCAGCTTTAACACATGAAGCATAGACTTCTATACAACCAGAGGAGTCGCCCCCTGGTGGTCAGTAGAGAGAATGCAGGTTCAAGGTGATTCCACATCGGCCACACTCTTCAGAACCGGACCCGTCTGTGTCAGCAAAGCAAGAGGAAGCTCCGGTCACAACACACAGAGTCCTCTGACTGTGCACTTCATTGTATTATAATTAGTGTGTGACAACCGGATTTTAAATAAGCCATTGTATCTAAATGCCATTCTTCCCGTCAACCAAAGGTATTGCGTCTCTATTGCACACATACACACATACACACACACACACACACACACACACACACACACACACACACACACACACACACACAAAAGAGGCCGGCACAGTGTCTTCTCTGACATGAAAGGAATGCGGGCACTGCCTCTCTCACCAGGATATTACGTCTGAAACGAAGCAGGAAACCAGGTTTCATCCCGTAAAGTCGCCTCTCTCAATCTTTTAAAACAAACCACTACTTTCACCCTCGCTGACAGTCACCTCTGACTCGTCAACGACAGTTAGTCGAGGAGAAAGACTGTATGTGTGTGTGTGTGTGTGTGTGTGTGTGTGTGTGTGTGTGTGTGTGCGTGACACACATTCAACGAGACATATTTGTGTCGAAACACTGCCGGAGTGAGACATGCACACGAATGCTAAACGTCTTTCAAAGAAAAAACATCAACGATATTTAAAAAGGTGTGAGAGGCAAAAAAACAGTCGAACCAGTTTGACTGACTGACTCACTGACTGACTGTTTGACTGACTCACTGACTGACGGCCACAACAACAATCGGCCCGCCGAATCACCCCACCGCCCTCGGCTCTTGTCAGATATTTGGTGCCAGTCGGAAAAACAATAACGTAAAAAAAAAGAAGATGAGCGACGGAGAGTGAAATATTTAAGGTGGGCCCCGTCGTCACCTCACTGCATCGTCTGATCGACAGGCCTCGGACACCATCCGGTTCACACGTTCGATACCCCTCCGGTGTGCAGCTCCACGGACTCCACAAACGGAGACGAGTCCGCATCGTTACGTTATCTTCTGTCGGTGCAACGAAGCTATTTGCCCGTCGGTTCGGGAACACATTCCAAAAGGGGGGTGGGCTCCATTGGCACTCGGGACCCCCTGAAAAGCCTTAATAGCAAAAATGTGGGTTAAAAAAAATTGGAATTGGGTCAAAATGTAGATCTATAAAAATATATTTATAATTTTTCGCTCAGCAATTGTCGATAAAATAAAATACTTTTAAAAGCATTCTAATGTCCAGCAACTGTGTATTCACAAATAGTGACGCAACAACCCTTTTGAATTTAATCGTATTTGAGTCATAATATGGGAACAAAGAGAACAAGTTAGTAGTTACTGTATATTGGGAGATAACGTTGTAATTCTCTATCCAGTGCCGGTATCTGGGTAACTATAGAACCAGCCAATGGACAGAAGTTTCCAAATTTGGAATAAGGAGGAGAGAGGAGCCGTTTATGTCCTGTCAATCACAGTAAGACCCGCCCTAAGGCATACCCTGCTTTACTAAATGAACACCATGCTGTGTTGAAGACTTGAAACTAGAGATTGAGACCATAAACTAATGTTTACAATGTTTACTGAGGGAATAAATCAAGAGAAGTAGAGTCATTTATATAGACTTCTATGGAGGTTGCCGCCTCAAACTAATACTAAAGAGGTCAAAGGTCAGCCACGATGCCCTGGGGATGTGACGTTTAAGACACTGTTCTTATTCATAAAAAAAAACTAAAAAAATATAAATGCTCTATTACGTCTAGTTCTTTTTTTTTAGATCCCATTAATCAAACCCTAATCTCTTCATCTTATTTGATTTTTTTTGTCATGACATGACAGGACAGGTAGAATGACTTCACTCAGCTCATGTTTTTTTAGGACATGACATGACAGGACAGGTAGAATGACGTCACTCAGCTCATGTTTTTTTAGGACATGACATGACAGGACAGGTAGTTGCTCAGTTCTGATCCCCAGATGGGTTTTTGTATAGCTGATGTCTCATCTGAATGGAAAACTGGCAACATAATGATTTAATAAGGTTTGTGAAAAAAAAAAGAAGAAGGGAGGGATCGCCTCATAAATCACTCAAACATCATGTATTACTGGAGGAAAGCCGCACGGGTCACGTGACAGAAAAAGGTGCGCATGTTTCTTGTGGGTGGATGTTTCGCCTGTCAGGGTCACACCTGTCGGGCGGTGCCTCCAGCGGGGTGTCAGTCTCTCACTCACTCTCACTCTCTCTCTCTCTCACACACACACACACACATTGGGAGGCTTTGAAAACAGGGGACGACAATGGCGGAGTGTTAATGCTTCATTACCGGTCAGAGGACTTCAAAGTAGGACCGCAGAAGGGGGGTTGAGGGGGGGCGACATGAAGTACACGTGCAACAAGTCCAGAGCTAAACCGTTCAGCCGTTTGAGCCACAGAAGAGCACTTTGTTTACGCTGCTTTCTCTGCCCAACGTCTGGAGACGTTTAGGAGAGGAGCTGTGTCTGTTAGTGGAGTTGTAAAGTTTAGTGTGTCTGTGTGTGTGTGCTTGTGTGTGTGTGCTTGTGTGTGTGTGTGTGTGTGTGTGTGTGTTTCTTTGGGAGCCCGAGTCATGGCGCTGTCCCAGGTCCAGTGCCTGGACGACAACCACGTGAACCCGCGGACGCACGAGTCCAAACCGGAGTTCCTGTACTGCGAAGACCAGCGGCTCGCGCTGGAGGCGTTCCTGCTGGACGGTCGCGAGGCGCTCGGGAAGTACCTGTGCGCTAGCGGCCTGCGCGGCTTCCTCTCGGACCCGGAGCTGGAGACGCTCGCCGAGGTGGTGGCGCCTTACGACCCGGGCTCGGAGCTCTTTTTCCCGGAGAACGCCGAGGACGACGACCTGCCGCTGTCGCTGCACTACTGGCCCGAGCTGTCGGACACGTCCGTCCCGCAGATGGACCTGAGCTGGCCGGGCAACATCTCTTACCGCGGGGTGACGCGCACCGCCGTGTACACGCAGCCGCCACTGGAGGGTCAGGTGCACATCAAAGAAGTTGTCAGGAAAATGATTGCGCAGGCGCAAAAGGTATGTTGGCCTGGAATAGGTTTTAATCATATATAGTCTGCAGCTTTTAACCATATTTTCCCCTTGAAATCAAATTACACTTCTGTAAGGTTATTTTAAAGCCATGATATATCCATATCCTCTAATTAAACATATAAAGTACAAGAGTAGGGTTTGGGGCCTTATTTTAAAATACTTCATGAGAAATTTGATCAATATTCATCCGTATTGTGGATACAGTGACTAAAGGAAAATAATAGAACAGCTGGAAAAGACACGATCTAGTCTCATGTCACGATATCGATATATAATATTGATATATTGCCCTACTTGTTTATGAGAATGTTCATGTCTGCTTAGCGCTCTCTGGTTTCTATTAGAACCTCTAGTCTATATTCACATATCGCACATCAGCGACTGTCTGGGCTGCTGCTCTGCAAGCCGTACGTCTGACCTGCTGTACCCATTCAAGAGATTACCGGCAGCCCTCAGTCAGTGTGAGGTCAGAGTACTACCCGATGAGCCAATGGAGATGATCAAGAGTAAAGTGCAACTTGATTAAGCTGCTTTATCAGCGGCTAAAAAGAAGCGTTACAGCTGCACATGTATTTGCATGATCATGTGCATGTGTGTGTGTGTGTGTGTGTGCTTTCTGACTCGTGGAGTTTATGTGAGGTGTTCTTTTTCTCAGCTGCTGTTCTCAGCTGCATAAATAATAGCATAACTACCCTTATTTATCACCTTCAGAATTTTCTTGTGCTAAGGAAAAGTCATCGGATCATATTTTACTCAAACCTGTGGAGCAACTTGAATAATATTTGTTTTGGCAGAAAAGAGTAAATACTGCATAATGTTCTAACGCCTGAGGTCTGTTCCGATGCATGCACAAATTATGCATGTTTGCATGACTATTTCCCGTGTGTGTGTGTGTGTGTGTGTGTCTCCAGGTAATAGCAGTGGTGATGGATGTGTTCACCGATGTCGACATCTTCAGGGATTTGTTGGACGCTGGTTTCAAGAGGAAGGTTTCCGTCTACATCCTGTTGGAACGCACAACTCTACCTCATTTCGAGTCCATGTGTCAGAGGGCCAACATGCACGCCGGGCACCTCAAGGTGAGCGTCAACGAGCGAGACATCGAAGAAGTCTAAATCCAATCCGATCGGAGTCCAATATGTGCTCAGTAAAAAGTTTAATTCGATTTTTTGCTCGATGAACCAGACGGAAAGTTCATTATACATTTTTTTTGAAGGAAGTAAATGTCCGGTGTCATAGAGAGTAAATGTTTCACTAATGGAGAGTGAATCTTTATAGCAGAGGGGGATTTCCACCTTTTGAGACTGAAATACGTCTGTAAGGCGCCCGTTGAGCAACAAGTTACATTTAGAGAGTAAAGACGAGCAGTTGTAGTCGGGAGGTTTCCGTTATGCATGAATAACTCACTCTCTCTCTTTCACACACACACACACACACACACACACACACACTTCAATAACGACCAACTGTCTCAGCTGGAACTGTATCATTGATTTAATTTTGTTTTGACTGGCCAATTTCCACGAAAAAAACACGCTTTGGTCATGTTGCTGCACGTAGAAAAGTACGTTACAGGGAACAAAGATCTCTATCCAGTTAATTTTCATTTTTGAGACCTAACTCTTTGGATGGAGCTGCCAAGTATATATAATTATAGGCCTTCAGTGGTTAGCGGCTAACAGCGGTGGTCGGTAGGAGTCTGCGTTGTTCCTCCTTTCTCCATTTTAGATATTCCAACATGCGGCAGAAGGCCGGATGCATTTTCCCACAAAGGCTCCCGATGCGCTCGGCTAATTCTGTTCAAAGTGAAGTGAAGCGAGGCGTGCGATGCTTTGGATCACTATATGGCAGCCAGAAGTGAGACATCGAAGATGCAGAACGCTGGGTTTCGGGAGACCTCAAGAGAACACACAAAGGATTTATTGACAGTCGCGCACGTACATACCCTGCAGAAATACAGATGTATTTTGGGTCCAGGACGACGGTGACAGGAAACGTTCACCCCGTCTCGTGCTTATAAACCGCCGGACACACGCCGGCAGATGTGTTTTTAAAAACCTGTGATGGCTACGCATGATGACCGAAGGAGGTTGTTTCGGCTCCGCTGGATCTTTCTACCTGTCTTTCATTCTCATGGCAACGGCTTTAGTTTGTTTTAAAATGACTTCTTTATGAATATCTCAGATCACGTTTTATTTTGTGTCCCAAAATCCAAGTGCAATGTATAAGAAAAAAAACAACTCTGAGCCTCGAGCCCTGCATTTGAATGAGCTCCCGACCCCCTCCTCCCCCTTAAATGCGGGGCACACGGCGTACCGCTCGGGCCTGGTACGCCTGGGAAATATTGCAGGAATACATGCGGAGCGATTTGTTATTTTAACCCAAACCGACTCTGCCGGCGGCGCGTGTTGACGCTTCACCTGCACCCAACACAACGTGATGCACCCCTCTCTCGGTTATATACCGTGTCTCTGCTGGGATCTACCCTCTCTCGGTTGGTCTCTGACAGAATCCTTTCACCTCAGTGTGAACACAAAATATATTAAAATAAATAAACCTCCCAGTGTGAGCGAGATGGGGATTGGCAGGAAGGGGTCGAGGACAGATGTGACAGCTCGGAGGTGTCGGATTGGTCTTGCTCGTCAGCCGCCAGAGATGGTTCCTGAATATGAGCAATGCAACGGGGGACCCTGCCAGATAGGACGAGGAATGTGCTGAGCGACGGAGTTAAGGGTGGGGACCAAAGGAGGGAGAGGGAACAAGAGTGAGACGGGGCCACGCCCGAGCCACGCCAGGAATCTTCTGCTGCATCAACACAACCAGTTGTGTAATGTTCTTTGGGCTGCGTGCCAGTTCAGGACCTCAAGGCCCTACCACAAATAGTCTAAACCCACAACCACCAAAGTAGTAGGCATGTCGAGGAAAAGTCAATCAGCACAAGAGCTGAAAACATCCTCAGGCAAAATTAGGAAGAAACAAAAGAAAGGAAGTGAGTCACAGTGAGAGAAATGATTTAACTCGAGCTTCCCCGTCATGTCTGACCTTTTGTCTGGAACGTCGCAGTCCTTCGTGTGACTCCATTGACTGTACCGCCCGTCTGTTATCAGGAATGTTAGTTTAGTGTCAGCACTCGTGGAGTTTATTGCGGCTATTCGGTTCACACCTGTCGGGTGTTTACATGTGCACACTGCGACTGAATAAATTCAATAAAAGCATTCACGCCGACGTTGTCTAAAACAGCAACCTCATCTGTCTGGACTGAGTGGCATTCAAGGAGTGCCCAGAAAAACATTTAAAATAGACAAGAGGACCGAGAACTGCGCCCTGCGGGACGCCAGATTTTAATCTGAGGGAAAGGCAGTCGTTTTTTTCTTTTGTTTACAGTATACATACCTTGCCTTTCACACAGAGATGAGCAAAGCACACCGAGTCCCAACAAATACCAGCAAAGTGGGTCAAGGTAAAGGTTTGGTCCACGCCATCCAATGCAGCTCAATCAAGTAAAGGCAAGACGGAGATGAAATCATGGCAATTAACCGTGTCGTAAGATTTAATCGCTGTATTTACATTAGTGTAACCTAATTATTTGCTTTAATTAAGGCGCAGTAAGTAGACCGAGACTGCTCCTAATGTTTGTCTTTAGTTAAAAGTACTGTACGTCATGTAAACACTACAGTTGAATAGATAGATAGATAGATAGATAGATAGATAGATAGATAGATAGATAGATAGATAGATAGATAGATGCTTTACTGATGTCATTGTGAGCCACTTTAATCACATTACAGTAGTTACAGTAGAGGATGGTGCCGGTGACAGCATACCTGCTCTTTTTATTTTATTTACATATAAACTGTCCGTCAATCAGCCTATGAATATTCAAAAAGGGAGATAAAGGCGCATTGTTCACTGTACGCTCGACACTCGACGACGTGACTACTTCTTGCGATTGTAATTTCCGGTTCATTTTCCTCTTAAGTTCTAATAACAAATGTGTGTGTGTGTGTGTGTGTGTGTGTGTGTGTGTGTGTGTGTGTGTGTGTGTGTGTGTGTGTGACAGAACCTCCGTGTCCGCTGCACAGATGGAGAAGACTTCTACAGCCGATCCTGCACAAAGGTCAGAGGTCGAATGGGACACAGGTTCATGTTCATCGATGGAGACAAAGCTGTGTCTGGATCATACAGGTCAGTGCACACGTACGTGTGTGTGTGAGTGTGTGTGTGCGTGTGTGTGTGAAATGCACTGTTTTACAGGTTGTAACTATGTGTAATAATACACCAGTGTACAGTCTACTGCACATGTACAGAGTACGGGAGGTGTTTATTTAGTAATGTCTTGCTGTGCTTTAAAGGAGTCTAACGTTTTGCCGCATGTTCCGCAGCTTCACTTGGATGTCATCGCGGCTGGACAAAAATCTCATCACCGTGGTTACGGGCCAGGCGGTGGAGGCCTTCGACAGGCTGTTCTGCGTCCTCTACGCGACCTCCAGCTCGGTTGACCTCCGGCAGGTCACCACGGAGCCTGAACCCAAACTGGAGCCCCTCCCAGAGCCGGTTCCGGCGGCCGCTCCTTCTGCCGCTATGGCTAGGAAACTGTACAGCCCCAAATACGCCCTGCTCGCTTTAAGCAGCCCCAACCCCGTCCCTGCCGACCCCAAAGAGATCCAGAGTCCACAGACCTCCAAGAACCCGGAAACCAAGCATGGGAGGCGGAAGACGGCGGGCAAAGAACCTATCCAGGAGGATCCTCCCCTCCACCCCGGACTCACCGATCTAGAGAAAGTGTGTATGATGTCGTACCTGCCCACCTGGCCGGAACCCGACCCCGCAAGCGACGTAATCGGGTTCATTAACATTCGCGATAACAGAAAACAGAATCAGGTCCATCAGAGATCCGAGATGTTCGAAACCAGCCAAGCGATCCGGTTTAGCAGTCCGTTCAGCATGCCGAAGGAAACCCTGCCGGAGGTCGCCACGCTCAGACAGGTCACCGCCAAACCGGGCAACGCAGAGCCTGTGAAGACCAGCGAAGCAGAGCCACCTGCATCTGGACCGCCGTGTGACTCTGACACGACGGTAACGGCCGCGCACCTGCGTCCTCCAGATGCGCGCTCGCAAGCTGTTCACGCGCGGCCGCGAGACTCCTGCGAAATGACCCCGAGCGCTCGCTCTCCCACCGCCAACGACACGACCTCTTCTTCTACTCCTGTCAGCTCGTTTTCGGAAAACGGTCCCGTCTCCGCCGCTACGAGCAGGACCGTCGGTGCCTCTTCTCCTTCGTCCTCTTCTTCCATTCCCCCGCTCACCTCTTCTTCGACAACACCCAATCCTCCCCTCACATCCTCCTCCTCAGCATGCCCGTCCTCAACCCCTCCCCCCCCCGTCCCTAAACCTCGTACAGTCCAGCTGGTTATGAAAGGCGCCGTCGCCGGCGAGGGCCAGAAGCTGCCGGAGTTCAGCGTCATCGGGAAGCTCGAGACGAGCGCGGGGTTCCGCGAAGAGCGCGCTCTAGCGGCCGCGGCACAGGCTTCGGCAGAAAGAAGTGCGCCCGAGACCGCCGGACACAAAGCCGAGTCAGATGTTGTGATTGCCGAGGCGCCAAAGGCGGCGAGCGTGAACATTCGAGAAATAATCCCGACAGATGTCGAGCGCGAGACTTCGATGTCGACAGACTGCAAATCGACGTCGCGGACGGAGGGCGTGGTCGCGCTCCAGGCGAAGACGAAGGCCTCAGAAAGAGAATCGACTGGCTGCGAGTTTTCAGCGAAGGCAAATGAAACAAGGGAGAGCGTGTCAGAATGCAAAGCACACCTCGCGAGAGCACACGCACCTCAGACGGTGTCATACAGCGAGTTGACTGCAAAGGACGTGTGTGCGTTAGAGATAACGAAAGCTCCGTGTTTCACACCAAGTCTTGCCTTCCAGGAACAAATCCCGAAAGCGCAGGCGAGCACGCACACGCCTGAAAGACCCCGGCGCTTGCACCTCTACGACACACACGTGCCCGACTTCCGGACGCCGACGCCGGACGGATTTCTCCCGCCCACACCGGACTCGCGGACGCCCACGCCCGATTTCCGAACGCCGACATCCGACGGGTACATATCGCCCAAAACGGACTCGGAGGAGTATTATGAGTGCAACGACTCCCTTTTACACGAGACGGTTTTTGACCAAGCATATTTTCGCAACCCCGGGGCGACGGAGGCCCACGTTAGCTTCACGCACGGCAATACTCCCAACGCCGCGAGCACCACCTGTGCGGCTACTTTAGGCGTAGCAGACAGCAGTGCCTTTGAGAGTGAAACGGAGAGTTGGTCCGGGTGTAGCGCCTCCTCTTTGTCTTCTTTAAAAGGGACAGCGGCCCATGAAAATGTAGTAAAGGAGGGAAAAGAGGATGAAAGGGGGAGCGTGGACGAGGGAGATTACCAGGAAACGGAGAGGAGAGCAGACCATCTTCAACGGGGCGAAGATTCAACGTGGACAGAAGGGGAGGTCAAAGCCCCGAAGAGAAAGAGGGCGCTGAACCAATCGGGAGCGGAGAAGCCGGTCGACACGGGAGCGGCTCCTGGAGAATCGACCAATGAGAGAACGGCGCCAACGCGGTTGTCCACAGGTGACCTCAAATTAAGGAAGTCTTCTTCTGAGAGAAAGACACCAGACAAGGAGAAGGCGGAGGAGAGGGAGGCACTAGGACCCAGCGGAGACACTGACGGGCAGAAGGTATAAACAGTGAATAATGAGACGTCTTCACGACTATATCTCAGAAAATATATATATAGATATTATTATTATAGGAGTATTATTATTTTTATTATTATGGTATTAATAGAATTTTTTCTTGTTGGCAGTGAAAATTGAGATGTGTATGAAGCTTTACTCGCCCGACTATTTGTGGTTTATTCGCGTCATTCACAATAAATAATCACTATTTCTACTTTCTACTTGTTGTGGACATCCCACAAACGTCGGAACATCAAACGCCCTCGTGTTTGGGTTCATAACATTGATATCATATATTTATATTTATACATAACATCACCTGTAGGCTCACACAGCTCGACTGTTTTGCAACAGGTCATTTAATTTTGTTCAAGCATTAGCTCGCGTGTGTGTGTGTGTGTGTGTGTGTGTGTGTGTGTGTGTGTGTGTGTGTGTGTGTGTGTGTGTGTGTGTGTGTGTGTGTGTGTGTGTGTGTGTGTGTGTGTGTCTGTCGAGTATGGACCAGCGGAGCGTCACTAAGACGAAACACCCGACACTTGTTCATTATTGAACAAGGAGACTGCGCCCGAATTAAAGTCACACACTTCTGACTGAAGCGCTGCTCGTGTTCACGCCGATGCAACATTCATGAATCGCTGAAAGATTGATGGTTCAACTTTTATTGCCGTCGTCTAACCGGCTGACGGTTGAGTCTCGGCTTCCTCTCCGAATCGTCCTTTCAAGTCGGAGGTGTGTTGCAGGCGTGTTTTCACTCGGTTCCGTCATGTAATATTAACAATAAGACAGAGCTCACATTAGCACCCGCAGTACTTGTCTTTTCCGTTTGCAACAAAAGGTTTGATGACACGCGGCGCTGAAAGTTTGACATGCAACAACGTGAAAACGAGTGCGATAATACACCCTGGTGAAATGTGTCCTCTCTTTCCCCAGCTTTTGCACACGCAACACAAAGCTCCACGAGGACAGCGGCGAGACGGCGAAGCGGCGTCCCCTCCCCGACCGTCCGGACCCCCTCAGCCCCTCTCGATCACCCAGGCGGAGAGCAAGGCGCTCCACACCGGTTTCCCGAGCGCGGACGGCCGCTCGTCTCCTCGCGAAGTCGCCCACGGCCAGCGGGGCCACGTCTCTCGACAGCCTCCGGCGGCGCAGGGCAGAACGACAGGCGGACCGCCTAGTCAAACCCCTTTCCCGAAAGCCGAGGCCTCCCGGAGCCCGACGGCATCGCCGAAGGAAGGCCACCAGCAGGAGGGGGAAGGAAAGACCCCGTTTAGCGTCACTTTCAGCCGGCTGTACAGCCTGAAGAACCTGAGGGACAAGGTGAGCAAGCTGCCGGCACAGAGCAAAGGAGGCAGCGCCGGCTCTCCTGCACGCGGGCGCAAGAGCACGAGCTAGTCTGCCGCCGTCGTCCCGGCAACCCCGCGCGTCCAGCCAAAACACGAGGCGAGTTTGTATCAAGATTTAAGAAAAGGACTGGGGAACTTATTATCGCCGGCAGTTGTAGTGAACGTCTGACCTTTGACCTTCGACCCCTGTGACTTGTGGTACCTGCCTGCTTCCCGAGGACGCACGGTGTCGCTCACTACTGGACCGGACTGTGTCTCAACTTTTTAGACTTTTTAGAACTCTGATGCTTTTCAGCCCGAACAATGGAGTTGTTTATACAATTTTTTTTCCACATGAAAAAACGTTGAAATTGTTTTACAAACGATTTTCCTTTTACATAAAACTGCACATGAGTCGAGCTGCCTCGACCTTCGATCACCTCGACGTTGACCGTGGATCCAGAAAAGACAAAAGCAGCCGCTTCCTGGTTCTACCTCCACACAGACTTTTAATGAAATATCTTCACCAATATGTCATGAAATATGTCGGATCTTCTTTGCCTCCAGTAGTTCGGTATCTCAGGACGGGTAAAAAATGTTTTTAAAAAAGGCTACGATCACACGTTTGATTCAAGCAGAACATGAAACGTGTGCACGTGATGTATTTAGTGCGACAGTGAAAAAGCTAAATGTTCAAACGACGGACCTCATGACGGCGTCTGTTGATGCTGAGTGTGTTGTAACGAGCCTCTGCTGCGTCTTGTTTTCTTTGGCCTTCTATCGTGCTTATTCTGTAATCTTCCGTCGCCTGCTGTACATCAGAAGACTAAAGGGTGCTCGGTAATTGATATCTTATTTTTGTTTACACCCAAATCCCCACTTACAAGTCAGCGTAGATGTCCTGCAGATTATAACAACGCCGTACAAGACGATGAGTTTATTTGTCATGCAGATAAACTCATCGATGGTGTCAATGAAATGGTGAAGTGAACATAATTCATGCGTTAAGACAGGAAACAAGCTGCAGTCTGACATCTGGATTCGGGACACGGGGTGCACTTGTTTGTTGGGTGGAGGGAGGGGAGGGGGCGGGGGTTGGGTTCAGATGACATTTGGTTGTCTCCCGGAATTTAATTATTTCATAAAATATAGATCATGAATCATGGCTGGCTGCCCCTTTTAGAGCGGCGAAAGGCTGCTCTGCATGAGACGTACCGGACGACGGATGTATCTCTTTCTTCGAGCTTCACTTCACATCACTTGTCAACAACAACAACAGCAACAAAAAAGTCAAAGTGGCGAGCGGAGGTCCGGTCGTCCCACGACGCCTCCGCGGTTCGGCCTCTTTCACAGCACGGCGGAGCGTACACCGCGTTTCCAAAAGTAAATGAGAGGATTTTTTTATTTTTTTTCATGCAACGCGTGTAACTTTGATTCGTTTGAAGTCGTCTGTGTGAAAGCCGACGGCGAGCCGGTGAAGGGATGCGTCCCGCAGCCGGCTGACTTTGCATATTTAGGGGTGACGAGGAAGAGGAAGATCTCTTCTTTTGGTCGGATGTTGTGCGAACCTCTCATGTGGATCCAAAACCAATCAATTGGTTGGGAATATGAAGCCGTGTGTTGGATAACGACTTATGGTCACAAGAGCTGCTACAGATGTTCATCCTCATTAAAATAGTAAAGAAGCGTGACTTCCTGGATTTACTGTGTGTTTCCAGGCGATTGCTCAGGCTAGCTGTGTCCCCACGTTTCCAGTCGTTGTGCTAAGCTAAGCTAACTGTCACGGCCTTACAGATGTGTGAGTGACGTCGGCCTTCTTCTATAACTCAGAGCGAGAAAGCCATGAAACCATTTCTTTAAATACCGATTGACCACATTGACAAAAAAAAACCTGCGAAAAGTTTACGATGATATATTTTTGCATACGTGCCACAAATTATAAAAAAATAAATAAAAAGATGACAGTTGAATCGACAAAGAAGTGTGTTTTTGTCTACAAAAAGGTGGCAGATGGTGAAACGAAACTGAATTCATATCGTCATATATAAAGACGTGAAAATGAAATGTGCTTCATGAATAGAATAGTTTTCTGGGTCATGCAGATTTAGAATGGAGAGAAGAGCGGTGATTGAGATGCAGAAAGCAGAGAGACGGAGGAGAGAGAGAGAGAGAAATCCCTTCTTATGTGAATGGACCGAGAGAGGCAGAGAGAAAGTGTGAATAAAGCACGAGGCGGAGGAGAGACGGAGACGTGGAATCCACGAGTTTAGTTTCCAGAGAATCTATTTACGTGAGAGCCGATCTACTGGTACGTCTCCCAGTGCGTCCACCTGCACACTGGTGTCCTCCTGATAGGCAGCTTCCTAAGCCAACCGGGAGAAAGCTTCTCAGACAGGAGGCATATAACATTCGATGGGGACTATTTTCAGCGGTGGATTAATACACCAATTTGTGCTGTTTTGCGTTGTGGGACTAAAAAAAACAAACACTACAGTGCCCATGTTTATGGTCATGACAGAATATGTAATAATGTAATGTATTAATAGTGCCGTGAGCAGCGCATAGAGTCAGTGTTTGGTTTGTCCGCTCTGGGCTACTGTAGAAAGAGGACCCGGCACACAGATTATACACCAAAGAAAACATACCTTTTAATATGATATGCCATTTCTGATGCCCTTACAATGCTGCACACTGTACCTTTAAGAGCACGGCCGACTGAACAGTCAAAAACAAATTCACAAAACAACGTTTTCTCCGTTGCATCACCGACTCGTGAAGCCCTGACTCCATTCCTGCAGCTATTTTATCTTATCTCGGTATCATCTCTGAGGCGGAGCCCGCACGGTATTCAGGTGGGACAGACGAGCAGCAACCTGAAAGTCAGCGAGCGGTGCAACGTTAACCGGAACTCAGCGGCTTCATTTCCTCACCATCTCAGACATCATGCACATCTCAGTGACACACACACACTCACACACACACACTCACACACACACACACAGTCGGCGTCATGGAGGTCTTGTGATGGTGCTTTTTTGTTGTTCGATTCCCAGAATAGCACACCGTACACATACGAACACTCACATTTAAATAGAAGCCGTGTCCTCTCCCTCAGGCCATTTATATGGAGATGAGAGACCAGGCGGACGGACACACAGACACACACATACACACACACAAAGTGGCACATATAGAGCTCATCGAAACACATCTCATTGGAGCAGAGCCCTCCGAGCTCATCATAAATGATAATGGCAGACTTCCACTCAGCCTCATGAGTAGCAATACAGATAAAGATGACACAATGGGCTCACACACACACACACACACACACACACACAAAGCGGTGACTCAGCCCTCTTTTGGGTCTCTCTGCTTTTTGAACCGCACTTTGGGTCCTTCAACTGCCAAGCAGCTCACGAACAAGCACACACACTGTCTATATTTACGTGTGTGTGTGTGTGTGTGTGTGTGTGTGTGTGTGTGTGTGTGTGTGGAGGTGAACTTGGAGTTTAGTCAAGACACCCTCTGATGCCAACGTGTTCTGACACCAGACGTGAGTCACTCTTTAATTAACGCTATTTCCTGCTCACTTGGTCGTCTGGGTAATGAACTGTCCCATTAGCCTGTTTGGCCTTGATTAAACACACACACACACACACACACACACACATCCATTCACATTGTTGTTTGTGACACTTGGCCATGATGAAGACGACTCAGTGTTCACGTCCTGCTGCTGCTCACTGAAAAGGAAAGAAAAGCTGCACGAACCGTGCAACATTTATCGATATTGAAGATGACGCAATGACCCAAAACGAATACACTTTGAATGTGAAAGCAGCTTTTCGTAAAGAACATTTCATAACTTGAGGTCTTGGATTTAGAGCACGAAAAACAAAAATTGTAATCCTGAAACATGATTTATGGCATTACACATTTTTTTTTTTTTTTTTATTTTAACAGCAGAGCCGCCGCTGGGTGCTGGCACCTTGTAGACACACCTGGTCCTGGAGGACGGAGATTAACTCTGACATCTACAGGCCGGCTCGGGGCCACACGGAACAGTTCTTTGAGGTTATTGACATTGTTGTTATGTTGAAAGTGTGATGTTGTCAGATGATGTTTCAAAACTCTTAAGTCTCAGCAGATGGGACATCCCCGCAACCAATCAGGGAGACGCAGACGTGTTGAGGCAGAGCGGCAAAGGAGGGTCATGTAAAAGAAACAGAAGGGGGGGGGAGAAGAGATTAAATTCACACACACACACACACACACACACCCCGGCACACTCCCTCGTCAGGCATGCAGATGATTGTCGGAGTGGCATTCAATTAATCCTGGAATGGAAAGGTTAAGGAAAATAAGTAAGGAGGAGGAGGAGAACAAAATGAAAGAGTTTCCCAACTGAAAAGCACAATAAGGTTGAGCTTCCCTCTGCAGACAACTGGGTCTATTTTTTTCAAACTATTTTTTTATCATAAAAAAAGCGACAGAGGCGTTTTCAGACATGCTCTGAATCTGCAGCACGTCATTAAAGGTCAGAGGGGATTTGCTTTGCATCCAGGGGGTGAAACCAAACCCTTCTGAAACCTCGCCACGGAGCCCTCGAGCAAGGCCTTCAACCCCCTGCAGGAGGAGACTTGTTGCGGGCGTGAATCCCGCCCGGTGAATGAAGGAGACCCTCCGGTCTTCTTCACGTGCTGTATCTTGATTGTTTCTTTCTCCAGACCCCACAAAAACATGAAGGATGGAGCCACGTGGCTGTAGACTCAAAGCCTCTCCGGAAGGATCCGTGCTCTCCGTATCCAGCTGGAGCAGATGAGATATGTTAGTATATTATATGTTAGTAGTATTGTTCAAATGGGGTTGGTCCAGATTATATCACATAAAACGGTTTAACCAAATCAAAGTTAGTGTTCGAGTTAGTTTTAGTACAGACTGAGGAGGATCGGTGTGTAAAGCCACCGTCTGTCTGCACTTGTTGGGGGTAGAAACATAACACAGTCCTAAAGAACGCTAATATTATTACTTCATTGTATTGTTTATATTGTAAACATGTTTACTGCTGCTTCAGACATTTCCAAGTACACATCTAATCTAATCTAACATTAGTTACATGGGGACCGATCCAGAACCGGGGGCCCGACCTGTCCGTCATCCTCGCCGGTTGAGCCCGAGCAGCTCCAGAGGTGACACGTCATGTGACAAGCGAGCGCAGAGACAACGACAGGACACGCCACCACGATCTGCGGCTTCCTGTGGAACAATACTACTGCAGCCACACACACAGGCACACACACACACACACAGGCACACACACACACACAGGCACACACACACACACACAGGCACACACACACACACACACACACACACACGCACACACACACACAGGCACACACACACACACAGGCACACACACACAGGCACACACACACACACACAGGCACACACACACACACACACACACAGGCACACACAGGCACACACACACAGACACACACACACACACACACACACACACAGGCACACACACACACACACACAGCCACACACACAGGCACACACACACACAGGCACACACACACACACAGGCACACACAGGCACACACACACAGACACACACACACACACACACACACAGGCACACACACACACACACACACACAGCCACACACACAGGCACACACACACACACACAGGCACACACACACACAGGCACACACACACACAGGCACACACACACACACACTGCAGGCCATAAAGTTTCACGGGGTTCTTAGGCCAGAAATGCATATTTAGTTGCCAGTTTTATGAGAAATATTATAGTTTTATAAAACAGTCCTTTGTGGATATGAAGAGGGATATTTGTCTGTACTTCAAGGTTCACTAGGTGGCTGCAGCCTCCAGAGTTTTGACCTTTTGAGTGACCTTTACAGCAAAAAGTTTGACATTCAGGCCCTTAAATATAAATAAAAGTCAGGAAGTAAATATGGTGCACAACACGCGATGGGAAATCAGGAGGTCAGACGCAGTCTCTGTTTCCCTCTGGTGGAGGACACGTTGCACTACACGTTCTCTGTACCCAGGATGCACTCTGCTCTAGCAGGGGAGCTCACACCTGTACGCCCTTTGGATTAATTGGACCTGATTAAGACTTCAAATATTTAAACTCAAATCAGAATGCTAGTTATGATGTGGTTTGTTTGGATAAAGAGTGTCACGTCTCTCTAGATGTCAACGCCTGTACACACGTGTGTTACAACACGAGATATAAATACACTTTAAGCACTTTTCCTTTGTGTGATCATATACATTGAGACATTTTTGGATCTTCAAACAGCTTCAATAACGAAAATGAAACGTTTGATGAATAAAGCCGTCTAATAAAGTCTCTAATAGCGTTCCTCTGCTTTCATGTGTTTTTATGTTCCATCTTTATCAATCTATAATGTTTCTGTGAAAATGTAATACGCCAGGCTGAATGTGACGCGTCACGTTGCTATGAATTGTGGGTAATTCCCTTTGGGCAAATTCTGCAGAAAGGCAGACTGAGAGAAAAATGATTAGACAAGTGGGAGCGCCCTATACCTCAAAGGCCATTATTATTATTATTATTAATATTAATATTATTATCATCATCTACACCTGCAATACAGGTGAAGGGTTGGCCCTAAATGCAGACGTTTGTAAACAGCAGGATGCATTTGAGTATTTTATGCAGGTGTGGAGCTGATTAAGCGAAGTGGGAACAGGTGTGTGGATGTGTCACGTGATCAGGTGATCCGGGGAGAGGAGGGACATCCGGTGGAGGAGGAAGAATATTAATAATCAGCACACAAAAAGGAAGCCACTATTTTTTATTGGTCTTTATAAATAAAATTTAAAAAACTCTATAAACAAAAACAAAAGATTACAAGAAAATAAAAGGAGATGAGGAATACCTGGTTACCCCTTTGTCTTGTAACCCGGATGAAGTGAACTGCCCTTCACAAACATACCATGTGAGTGTTTCATGTTAAAGAATCCGTGTCATCGTTCATGTATGTGCGCCACCTGGCGGCTGTCTTGGGTAAAGGTTTAAGGCACTCTGGAGAAACTTTGTTTTTTCCAACATTAGCACTTCAAAGTGAAAAACTGCAAATACGTGGCGATTGACATTATTATAATGTTGTTGTTGTTGTTGAATCATATCACGTGGATCTACTGCACTGAGTTAATATCAGCACAATAAATAAGAAAACAATGAACGAAAAGGCTTTGGAAGTGTGGAAACAACAGGTCTCACTTCAACTTTCTCAACTCATTTATAAAATGCAATAAGAGTACCAAAAAAAGCATCAACATTAGTTGTTTTCTTTCCTCAGTGGAATAAACAACAGTACAGTACCATGACGTTAACAGCAGCGTGACAAGATGTTCACTGAATATGAGTTGCAGCATCAAGTCTCTGATGGTACATTACAAGAAGATGGACGTTGCATGAGTGACATGTCTCCTGAGCTTGATGCTGTGAAACTGATCCACTGATCTGCATGAGAAGCAGGGAAGAGGTTGCAGACACGGTCCAGCAGGGGGCGCCCCTCCCCCTCCCTCCAGCCGTCTGCGTGCCGTGACGAGGCGTTTGCATATTTCGCTTACCTCGACCCTAATGAGGTGCACATATTCATACGTTTAGCAATGAGCGGTGCGCGCGCCCCTGTTGCACGTGACCGCGCGCTCAAAAGCACCGTGGAGGACCTCGCTGAAGATCACACAGCAGATGGAAAATGTACAAGCTGCTGATGGGCCACCAATCCGCTCTGCAGTTGGCATGATGGTGATGATGATGATGATGATGATGATGATGATGATGATCACGTTTGCTTGCTATATGAACACCTGTTTATATTGTTTGATTGTGCTTAATGCAGGTGGTGCAGGTGTTTATCATTAATGCTCCACTATATCTCGCACAAGAAGTCCTACAAATATATATATATATATATATATATATATATATATATATATATATATATATTTATATTTGAATCGAGTTTTAAGCTATAAAGCAATATCCATAACGCCATCTCGCCCGCAGGGAGAAAGAAACGACGGCGCCTGAAGCCACCTTTCCTCTCCGTCCTTCTGTTTGCATTACGGAGAGAATGTGTAATATTTACACTCCTTCACGAGTTCCAGAAATATTATAATCGTATTGCATTGAGTTGCACTCGCGATGACAGCGATGAAGCTCATAATCAGCATTTCTTTGAACCCCATTAACAGCTCCACGTTTTAACTTTCAGCACGAGAGCTGATGTTGTGGTTTTAACATCTTCATTCATGGTGAGAACATCTGGTTTTATTCTGTTATAGTTGAAGAACATGATTTGTTTTCCCTAAGAGATGCTGCAGCGGCCGTAGAGACCTGCAACAAACTGGTGTGTGAGAGTGAGCGTATGGGGCGGAGGAGGGGTAAACGATAACATTTGCACTCTGCCCCCCCCCCCACACACACACACACACACACACACACACACACACACACACACATGAGAGAAGGCCACACAGGGGAGCAGAGCCGTTGACGACTGCCCCCGCCCCCGCCCCCGCCCCCCCGTGGGATTACACCAGTCTGTGCAGATGCTGCATATTAAGGACACGTTAGGTGCTGATGGTTCATTAACCGAAGGGAGGGAGAGAGAGAGAGCACCATCTTAAGAGAGCGAGAAGGAGAGGGGATCATATGCACAGCAGCAGACCATAACCCCCCCCCCCCCCCCCCCCCCCCCCCCCCCTCACCACTAAGTGCTGCAGAGATGTGTGAAGAGTTGTGCATAGGAGGAGGAGGATGTGTGAAGAAAGTGTGTGTTGATGTGCGAGTGGAGGCGGTTCCTGCAGCTTGACGAAGCCGGACAGGAAGTGGTGGAGGTGTAACCTCAGCTGGCCGGGTTGTAGAATCCACTGCTTCCTACGACTGGATCTGGTTCTGTTGGAGTTTAGATAAGCTATGCAAAGATTAAAGATTGTTCAGCATCAAATCCCCCCAGGAGGAGGAGGAGGGGGGGGGGGGGGGGGGGTATATCTCCTCTCTACCCGGGTGCGGGGGGTTGTGGGGGGGGGGTGGCTTCTCTCCCCGGACAGGGAAAATGTGCTTCTCTTTACGTGTGTCACGCTTATGAGGTCCGACAGCAGAGTGCACAATGCACTCCTCAGCCACTGAGCTGCTATGTGCCAAAGCTCCTCTCACACACACATCAAGATCTCTAGGTTGCACACACACACACACACACACACACACACACACACACATCAAGATCTCTAGGTTGCACACACATTATCCATAAGCTGGGACCAGCCAGCTGCAAGAACAACCATCCATGGCTTTGACCATAAAAATAGGACGAGTTGCTTCTGTAGAAAAATAGAGGAATTTCCAGAGGCTGATCAAATGTCTTTGGCACTTCTGAAAACACAGCATACAAAGAGAGAAATTCACTCTGAGGATAAAAAAAAAAAAAAAGGCCGCACCAGAAAGCTCTCGAGCCAGAAAAAAAGAAAGAAAAGAAGATTAAAATAATCCGGCTTCATCCACAAATGAGTCGGGCCAGTCCCGGGTGGATCTGAGCCTGAACGGGGCCGTACTCCACCACCTCCCCGTCCACGGTGATCATGCCTTGCGGGGAGACGGGCTCCAGCCGCAGGGCCTTCACCTTCTCGTACACCAGGTGGGGGCAGCCGCACGCCAGGTGGCCGCCCTTCTCCATGGCGAGGAAAAGGCGGAGGAGCGCCGGGCGGGAGATCCCCGCCGTCACGTAGAACAGATGGATCGCCCCGTCGTCCGCCAGCGCGCCGGGCACCGTCCACAGGTCCTCGGCCAGGTGGGACTGGTAAATGGCCAGCACCAAGACAAAGTCCTCCTCCCTGACGACCGTCCAGCTCTCTGGGACCGGCTGGTCCAGGCCGGGAAGCAGGGAGTCCTCCGGCGCTCCAGCAGTGCCTTGGCACGCCAGAGTCTCCGGCCTCTTGGTGGTGATGGCGTTGTTGGAGGAGTTGGCGATGGTGTCGCGGTTGGAATTCGTGCCGTTGTGATTGCGGCGGGAGTTCTGGTTCGGGGAGGTGTCGGGTGCGAGCCGGCAGGGGAGGGAGGCGCAGAACGAGGGGCGGCGAGGCGTGGAGGGAGGGCGGCGAGCCTCGACGCTCCCTTTGGGGGGGGGCGGCGGCGCCTCGACGACGGGCAGGTACGCCAACCGGCCCTGGTAGACTCTGAGGGAGGCCAGGCGCACCAGGGTGCCCATCAGGAAGCGGATGGCTCCGACGTGGCGGTACCTCTCGCTCTCCACGTCCACGTCGGACACGAAGCCCCAGGCCAGAGAGAGGAAGGAGAAGAGGCGCCGCCGAGAGGCCAGGTGGATGGACACCAGGTCCATGGAGCGGACCAGACCTTTGCACAGCATGAAGCCGCAGCTCAGCAGCAGCTCCTCGTTCCACGCTGGAGGCGACCTGAGGGAAGGTCACGCACATCAGGAGTGAGGTATACGTCCACACTACGACGTTTTCATGTTGAAACCCCAAAACACTGTTTGTTTTTAAACTCCGGGGTTGCTTTGTAGTGCAGACTTTTTCTTATCAATGCTTATTTAATTCTGCACAACTATCGTCAAGTTCACCAAGAAACTGTAAAGGAACTGAAGCATAAAGTATCTCCGACAACGAAACCGAGAGGAGGCGCGTGTTGACCAAGTTTCTTCACCCGTAATCTAGTCAATTTTGATTTGTAGTTAATTTGATTGATTTATTATTAAAGAGTACAATAACACATGGCATCCGGTCTACCTCCATGTTTACGCCGGCACACCCAGTGGACGTTGGTTTACAGGCGTGTTAGTGTGGACGTCGCCTTGGAAACAAGCACAGCGTGACGCTACATATTACAGCTTGGGAAACGACCCCCTGAGGATGAAGAGGACACATCGCCGTATTCCTAAACACCTGCCGCTAGAAGAAGAGCTCGGTTAACGACCCCCTGGGGCTACAGATGTAGTCCTGGTTCTGTTTCTTCTTCTCTTTGATGGTGTGCCCGCAGCCAGCCAGCAGATGGAGACGACACCCTGGACGGTTTGCTGGGTCGACTGGTTCCACCACCGTAATCACTCATAATGTGTGAAGTTTGTAAACCCATTACGTCACTCCTTTGAGAGCCATCGGCAGCCTGAAGTGACCTCTGCCTCTCCTCTCCTCCGGAGGAACGATGTGCCCAGTCAGCCTTCGGCACAATTACACCCAGAGTAGATAAATCCTTCTCCTTTTTAAAGCTGAGAAAAGGTCCTCCTTCGCTCCTGTCGGTCCATGCATTTAAATGACTCATTAATGGACGGACTTACTGCGAGTAGTGGTGGACGGAGGCGGCCAGGGCGTTGCCCGAGCCCCCAGGTAGGATACCCAGAGGGGTCTGGATGGCCTCTCGCCAGTCTTCTCGCTCCATCAGACCGTTTATCACCTGAGTGCACGAGAGCAAATACAGGAAGTCAGATGGTGTTGATAGAAGCTGCTGTCAAGATTTACATATTCATAATACGACACTGTATATCTTTCATATATCGTCCATCTTTTTTTTTAAATTGCAGAGAGGTACCGGAATTCTATTAAAAATGTATATTTTTTTCCCGGGCCTTTTCTGAAAAATAAAAAAATTATAAAAGTAGAAACGGGGGAGAGAAACTTTATATAATTTCCATCTGTGACCGCTTGGTTGATTTAAATGCTAAAAAAATAAATATAAGAAATAAATAAAGTGAAATACACTACGTGTAGTTTGTATGTATTAACTGTATTAATAAAACAATTTAATATCAAATACGTCTGTTAAATCACAAGGGATGCATATAACGATGCTTTATTTCTTAGTTTTTTTAATATGAAATCTTCCACGTTGCTCGACCCAATAGGCCGGGTCGAGGTCAGAGCACCTCAAACAGCAGCCCGTCTCCGGACATGATGACCAGGGCGTCCCACTGCGACAGGTCCGCCTTCCTCACCAGCTCCCGCGCATGGTTCTGGTGCTCTGACGGGAAACGGAGACAGAAAAGAGACTCAGCAGAACATTTGTAGGACAAACTTGACAGCAAAAAAAACAAGGCCAAGGGCAGAGAAAGAGGCGTGCTGCCTTCACTGCCGGCCTCTGGGGTAGGATCAGGGAGATCAGGCAGAAAAGAGATTCAATTTCCCCTTTTGAGGCCAAACATATCACATTAGCCCGTCCGGCGGCTACTCAACAGCTCCCAGGCAGCTTAGCCGGCCGGCAAACATCTGTGACAGACAAATATCTGCATGTGTGTGCATGGCGCACGTGTTCGGTGTGTGTGTGTGTGTGTGTGTGTGTGTGTGTGTTAATGCGCCCGGCGGAGGGCTGAGCTGTTTGTTCGGCCTAGTTTTATTGGCAGCGTCCTTCCCTCTGCAGCGGCTCTCTGTGGGCTCATCCCGCCAGCATTAAAGTCTACAGTCCTACCAGCCAGCCGAGACTCCCCAGAGTGTGTGTTTGCGTGTGTGTGTGTGTGTGCGTGTGCGTGTGTGTGTGTGTGCGTGTGTGCGTGTGTGTGTGTGTGTGCATGTGTGTGTGTGTGTGTGTGTGTGTGTGTGTGTGTGGAAGAGGGAGAGTCAGCTTTAGAGAGAGAGAGAAAGAGAGGAAGGCAGACAGCAAAGAAGTTAGGAAAGTATTGATTCGCTGCCATCGTGAAGGAAATATTTGTTCCGCTCCAGCTCGAGTATCGATCGAGAGCAGAAGTGAAATAAAAAACAACTGCCCCCCCAACCCCCTGCCCCCCCTGCCCCCCCGCGGTGCTCCCAGTGTTCCTGCTGTTTGTTCGCTGTGTTGACAGACAGAGGCAGTTCGGGAGTAACTGCACAGCTCACTCAGCACTTGGAAACCTGCCGGGGCTCTGGATGCTATGCTTTACTTCCCGGACACTTTCTTTTTCAACAGTTCACCAAACACACACACGCACACACACACACACACACACACACACACACACACACAGGTAACAAAACCCTCCTCCAAAGCTCACTAATGAACTTGTTATATGCCTTTTGTTTGATCCAGAAGCAGCCAGAGGAACAGTGGAAGCTCCAGGAAGTTCAAGAAGTAGATCATTCAGTTCACACTCTTGATGCTAAGCTAAGATCCCCGGATGCTTCTTCCTCTCAGCAAGAAAGCCAATTCTCAAAATGTCTCCCAATTCCCAAAAAGACGTTGATGAAAACCTAGACGGACGATGTGATGTGCAGCCGGCTTGAGGAGTATAACACCTGCTAAATGGTTGTGATGAAGGTTTTGGAGATTAATTCTAGCCATAGGGTGCACGTACCACAGTGTTTGTCATGTAATCCGTGCAGTTGTCTGCTATGAGCTGCACGGATTACAGCTGATAATTACGCTCCGATACAGGCAATACAAATCTGGGGGGTGGATTCCAGTTGTTGTCGCTTTAAAAAAAAAAAACGCCATTTCCCTGCTCGCGCCACGCTCCAGCGCCTTCCTCCGAGGTCAACCCGGGTAAAGATAGAGCTCGGGACACCGGATGCTTCATACAGTATGTAAAAGGTACACGCCGGCACAAGAGGCTGGGACGTGTCCTTCCTCGGGCAAAAGGCTCACGGAGGAGCTGCGTGCCGGGTAAATGGGCCGTGCCCGTTAATCCACTCGCGGTGGCTTCCGACTGGCTCCCCGTATCCGACCACCGAAGGCCCTCGGCGTCTTTTCTCATCACCGTCCAGCTCCTGACCTTTCTTTTAAGTCCCAGGAGTCGGCACAAAGAGCCTGCAGGCGCATCAGCGCTCTTTCTCAAACAAACAAACAAACACACAAACAAACACACAGTTTCTCGCTGCTGTTCCTCCGTCTTTGCTGGCGGCTCTCATCGGACATTCCGGGTTCAGGGAGTCGGAGAGGAGGCTGGTCTAGAGGGAGAGGCTGAATGATGCAGCGTGCATGATGCTTTTCTTTTCTTTTTTTACAGCATTTACACCATTGCCAGTTCCCGGCTCCGTGGTATTCAGAGAGAGGTCACTTGAAGTTCAGAGCCTCTGATGACAGAAACCGACACATGAGCCGGTTTAAGGTCACGGAAAAGCCACCAGCCGCTCGCACAGAATGTGGAGCAGCTGGGGCGACTGAGACAATGAAAATCAGTGTGCAGACGGGGCTGGGAATGTGTCACATAAGATAAGATAACATGAGATAACATAAGATAACATGAGATAAGATAAGATAACATAAGATAACATAAGATAACATGAGATGAGATAAGATAAGATAAGATAACATGAGATAACATAAGATAACATGAGATGAGATAAGATAAGATAAGATAACATGAGATAACATAAGATAACATGAGATGAGATAAGATAACAAGAGATAACATAAGATAACATGAGATAACATAACATGAGATAACATAAGATAACATGAGATAACATAACATGAGATAACATAAGATAACATGAGATAAGATAAGATAAGATAACATGAGATGAGATAACATAAGATAACATGAGATAACATAAGATAACATGAGATAACATAAGATAACATAAGATAACATAAGATAACATGAGATAACATAAGATAACATGAGATGAGATAAGATAACAAGAGATAACATAAGATAACATGAGATAACATAACATGAGATAACATAAGATAACATGAGATAACATAACATGAGATAACATAAGATAACATAAGATAAGATAACATAAGATAACATGAGATAACATAAGATAACATAAGATAAGATAACATAAGATAACATGAGATAACATAAGATAAGATAACATAAGATAACATGAGATAACATAAGATAACATAAGATAAGATAACATAAGATAACATGAGATAAGATAACATAAGATGAGATAAGATAACATAAGATGAGGTAAGATAACATGAGATGAGATAACATAAGATAAGATAATATGAGATAACATAACATGAGATAACATAAGATAAGATAACATAAGATAACATGAGATGAGATAAGATAACATAAGATGAGGTAAGATAACATGAGATGAGATAAGATAACATAAGATGAGGTAAGATAACATGAGATGAGATAACATAAGATAACATGAGATAACATAACATGAGATAACATAAGATAATATAAGATAACAAGAGATAACATAAGATAAGATAACATAAGATAATATAAGATAACATGAGATGAGATAAGATAACATGAGATAACAACATAACAAGAGATAACATAACAAGAGAAAACATAAGATAATATAAGATAACATGAGATAACATGAGATAAGATAACATAAGATAACATGAGATAAGATAACATAAGATAATATAAGATAACAAGAGATAACATAAGATAACATGAGATAACATAACATAAGATAAAAAGAGATAACATAACAAGAGAAAACATAAGATAATATAAGATAACAAGAGAAAACATAAGATAACAAGAGATAACATAAGATAACAAGAGATAACATAACATAAGATAACATAAGATAATATAAGATAACAAGAGATAACATAAGATAAGATAAGATAATATAAGATAACAAGAGATAACATAACATAAGATAACATAAGATAATATAAGATAACAAGAGATAACATAAGATAAGATAAGATAATATAAGATAACAAGAGATAACATAAGATAACAAGAGATAACATAACATAAGATAACATAAGATAATATAAGATAACAAGAGATAACATAAGATAACAAGAGATAACATAAGATAACAAGAGATAACATAACATAAGATAACATAAGATAATATAAGATAACAAGAGATAACATAAGATAAGATAACATAAGATAACATAAGATAATATAAGATAACAAAAGATAATATAAGATAACAAGAGATAACATAAGATAACAAGAGATAACATAACATAAGATAACATAAGATAATATAAGATAACAAGAGATAACATAAGATAAGTTAACATAAAATAACAAGAGATAACATAACATAAGATAAGCTAGAACTTTAATATACACAAAGGACATTCTTGTGCCGGGGTTTGATCAAAGATTACAACATAGGAATAACAAAAATCAATCTAATAAAAATACGCCACCGACCTGTGATGACGAGTGTGTGGGGCACCGCGGCCTCGGCCAGCATGTCCCGCACGTGGCCGGTGAACAGCTGGAGAGCCTGGCCGCGGCCGCTGTGGGGGTTCACCAGGATCATGACCCTGCAAGGCCGACGCAGCTCCGCATACACCACACCTGAGAGAGAGAGAGAGGGAGGGAGAGAGAGAGAGAGAATGAAGACACAATGAAGGCAAAGGGGGAGGTCTTCAAATATTCAAAAGCATGTACAAGGACAGGCTCGTCCCTGAGGGGCGGGATACCAGCGAGATTAACGCTAACGTGGCGTGCTGCCTCCTTCAAGGAGAGACGGCCCACAGGTGCTTCAGGTGCTTCCCGTTCGGCATCCGGATCATTATTTATAGCCATTCTGTGACATTTTGTAAATCCCTGTGAGGAAAATCCTATTGCTTTGTGTCAAAAGATGCAAAGATGCAGAGAAATCTGAAGGGGGTGGGGGTGGGGGTGGGGGGGTGACCTGTGCTGCACCGACGCTGTCGCCGCCCTCGACCTCGACTGATGCCCCGCGATGAAAGAAATCCCAGAGAAAGAGGTGTAGAACCCGGCAGGAAGAGCGAGGAGAGGGCGCAAAAGCACACATGGCGGACTCTGCCTCCATTCACACACACACACACACACACACACACACACACACACCGTGTTTTTTGCTTTTCATTCGAGCACAATGCGTCTTTCAGACACAAAAGGTCCTCTCTGCACTTCCAGAATATCGTAGAAACTGTCTGTAGAGCTCTAGAGCTGCGCGGCCGACGCTAAACACACGACCTTTGAAAAGGTCAAACCCGAACAGATACGGGTCAGCGTCTCTCCACCTCCACCTATAGGAGCACAGGTGGAGCCTGCAGGTCTGTGCATCACTGCACCTCTGATGATGTCAGGGAGTCAAACGGCATCATGAATGATGGAAATGAAGAAAGCGCGGTAACTCAGTATCACGCCACAGACCTGCTTTATTCTGAAGGATCACAATTTAAAACATGGCTTCAGTATTTAGAGAATGCAGAAATAAATATATTCAATTTAATTAATTAAGTAGTCAATCGACAGAGTCATAATTGGCAACTACGTTGATAACTGATTAATCGTTAAATCGTCAGTTTTCAAGCCGATATATATATATATATATATATATATATATATATATATACATATATATATATGTATATATATATTATATGTGCTGTCTTTTGTGTTAATAAACAAAATATCTTCCAAATTTGGAGGACACAAACAATTTGAAGAGATCCCCTCGATAACTGAAGAAGTGTTCTTCACTATTTCCTGATGTTTTATTTCAGACCAAGAGATTAACTCAAGATAAAACTGAGCAGATTAATCAATAATCAATCGCGAGTTAGCAACCATAACGTAATGTAGCTCGATATAAACAGCAAATATCGTAAAATAACGAGATTATTAGCGTACGCCGTATATATTTCTGCCACACAAAACTGTGTGTGTGTATATTCAAATGTTCCTCTCGTCTTACATTCGACCCCCATCGAGGGGTCACAAATAGACCCTGCATGGTTTTAGGTTCTCACAAGTCAAAATAAGTAAATTATTTTAAGTCGACTGAACCGAAAAGACTCCAAGAAGCTCGACGCCGATAAACTAATAATTCATTGTCTGTTATTTTTCAATGTGCTGCCCTAAATTTCTCTGAGAATGACGTTTTTCCCAGACATTCCTCCTGGGTTGTGCGTGTGTGAGATGGAGAGAGACAGGATGACAGATGCCGGGTATGAGGGTGAATGTGAAATCTGTCTGCGATGTGAAGTGAAGATACCTAGGGGCAGTGTGTGTGTGTGTGTGTGTGTGTGTGTGTGTGTGTGTGTGTGTGTGCGTGTGTGTGTGTGTGTATTTCACAGGTCAGTGTGTAAACAAACACTCTCAGGCAGCCAGGTGACAGGCAGACTGGATGTGACGGTGCCGAGCTTCTGCAGAAGTGTCTCCGCTATAGTTTAAAAATAAAGCTGCAATGTGTCTCGTACCACCATTGTCACCACCATTGTAACCACCATTGTAACCACCATCGCCACCACCATTGTCACCACCATTGTCACCACCATCGTCACCACAATTGTAACCACCATTGTCACCACCATCGCCACCACCATTGTCACCACCATTGTAACCACCATCGCCACCACCATTGTAACCACTATTGCCACCACCATTGTCACCACCATCGCCACCACCATTGTAACCACCATCGTCACCACCATTGTCACCACCATTGTAACCACTATTGCCACCACCATTGTCACCACCATCGCCACCACCATTGTAACCACCATCGTCACCACCATCGCCACCGCCATTGTAACCACTATTGCCACCACCATTGCCACCACCATTGTCAACACCATTGTAACCACCATCGTCACCACCATTGTAACCACCATTGTCACCACCATTGCCACCACTATTGTAACCACCATTGCCACCACCATTGTCACCACCATTGTAACCACCATCGTCACCACCATTGTAACCACTATTGTCACCACCATTGTCACCACCATTGTCACCACCATTGTAACCATTCAGAGAACTCTGATAGACACCCAGACTGGACTGACGTGAAGCAGCATTCCGAGGTCGGGTGAGTGTTTGCTCGAGAGGAGGAGGGGAGGAGACGAGGAAAGGAGAGGAGAGGAGAGGAGAGGAGAGGAGAGGAGAGGAGAGGAGAGGAGAGGAGAGGAGAGGAGAGGAGGAGGGGAGGAGGCAAGGAGAGGAGAGGAGAGGAGAGGAGAGGAGAGGAGAGGAGAGGAGAGGAGAGGAGAGGAGAGGAGAGGAGAGGAGGAGGGGAGGAGGCAAGGAGAGGAGAGGAGAGGAGGAGGGGAGGAGACAAGGAGAGGAGGAGAGGAGAGGAAGAGGGGAGGAGACGAGGAGAGGAGAGGAGAGAAGGAGGGGAGGAGACGAGGAGAGGAGAGGAGAGGAAGAGGGGAGGAGATGAGGAGAGGAGAGGAGAGAAGGAGAGAAGGAGAGGAGGGGGTGTTGACAGGCCATCAAGGCCAAGTGCCACGGAGCGGGAGACGAAGGCTCCGGTGGGGCCCAGACGTCGGCCGGGGTGAGAGGTCATTTTCAGCTTTTTCTCGTCCTTCGCTGAGGAACCACACGACGGGCTGTCAGCCGACAGCTTGACCCCCACCTGACCTCCGAGAGACGACCGACTGCAGCTCCTCCCTCTCTTTGGCCTGTTTCCACGAGTAGAACAGATTATCCTCTCATAGCGTTTGCATGCATGTCTCCCTGTGGGTCCCTCTCAGCAGGGGGCAAAGTGCAGCCGCCATTAGCGGGCGCGGGACGCTATCATAGCCCGTGCACTTCATTATTTACGGCTCATTTGTACCAGGGAACCTGCAGTGAGACTAAAAAAACCCTGTAAGAGTGTTGGCCATCACACACACACACACACACACAAACACACACATAAACTAGAGTTAAATTGGTAACCTCATTGCAACACTGCACACGGATCCACTTTATATTTCAGTAAAAGTGCGTCACTCGGACTAAATACCAATCTCTTGCGCCGCAATTGCACTTTTAATCCAACCTTTATCTGCAGAACCAGATGAGATGACATGCAATTAACTTTGGGGGGGGGGATAACTATAAGGATTAGTGAACTGACCTTCACATCCCCCCCCCCACACACACACTCTCCAACATGACAGGGAAAGCACCATGTTACTCATTTAACTCATTTAACTTGCATATCATATTCCGTTAAATACTGTATTATTGGCTGGCCTGGATCCAGAATGCTAAAACAAGCTCATAAATTAAAGATACGATCACATCAGCGCTGAGACGCTGCGTTCAAAAGAGGCACCAAAGAGAAGAAAAAATGTAACCTGGGGATGAGAGACCATAGGAATAATGTCTGAAGTGGTCATTAGTATGTACCTGGAGCTCTTTGATGAGTCCAGTGAGGGGAGGGGGGGGGGGGCTGGAGCTCTCAGGTTACCATCTGCCTGCACGCCCGGCACACAGAGAGCTGCAACCCAAACTCCTGCTGGCTGCAGGCCAGAGGGAGGTGATGTCCCATCACAAAGAAGCCAGTCTCTCTCTCTCTCTCTCTCTCTCTCCAACCTACCATATTAGTCAAACATCCTCCTCGTCTTTGATCTGCTCGGGCCGGCCCAGGAGAACACAGGCCTGCTTTATATATTTCAAACTGCTAAATATTTCCATATGAGTCAAAAGGATATTATTCTACAACAACAACAACAACAACAAAAAAGAATCATTCAGGGACCCAAACATCTTTGTCTCATCACCAACATCCTCCCAGATGAGTGATTAGCCACATAAACACTCCTCATGTAGTATGCATGTTAATTATCGCTCTTATTGTGTACCACGGAGGAGCTAATGAGACCAGAGACAAAGGAACCGTGAGGACGGTGCGCATTTGAAACAGAGCGAGACGTAATGAGACGAAGCCGGGAAACAAACAAACAAACAAACAAACAAACGCCTTTTGTTTTGATGTGATTTTTCAGTGTATAATTTACTGAGGAGGAATAATGAAGCCTGACAGAGGATCAGTAGACGTGTAACTACTTAAGTGATCATCGTGTGTGTGTGTGTGTGTGTGTGCGTGCGTGTGTATGTGTGTGCGTGTATGTGTGCGTGTGTATGTGTGTGCGTGAGTGTGTGCGTGTGTGAATTATCCCTCTCGTGGGCTGTTTTGAATGAATGGGGCAGCTGTATAATAGCTGCTGCACAGCTGGATCACCTTTCACTGGCACACACTGGAACGTGCTGCACCGTCTCTGGTGCGTCATGCGGCTTCTCTCACTTTTAGGACTTTTGGTCATTAAAAACAAACACACAAACAACAGTGAAGCTCTTTACGCTCACATTAAAATCATATTTCAGAGCCTTCTTCCTTTATTATTTGTCATAAAGTTAAATTCTTCTCACCGTCTCTCCGGGGCGCCCGCAGCGCGGAGGCGTCTCTGATGGCGCGCGCCCACCTCTCCGCCTCCCGCAGGTTGGCGAGCGGGTCCTGGACCAGCGCGACCCGAAAGCGCCGCTCCACCCTCTGCCGGGCCACTCCGGCGCTCATCCAGCGCCTCTTGAACGGGTAGAAGTAGGCTGTGAAGTAGGCGCCGACGTCCGCGCCGCCCGCGCCGCCGCCCGGCCCTCCTCCTCCGTGCGCGCGGCATCCGACGCAGTCGGTCAAGTTGAACGAAACCTTCGTGCGACCGGGCGACGCGGAGATCGCCTGGACCGTCAGGGCGCTCTCCGTCAAGCTCACCGAGTACCGGACCCCGTCGTGGAGCGCGTCGGTGAACTCACCGTATAGGACGCACACGACCCCGTTGCGCTCGCGGGATGGGTCCGGTTCAGAGTTCTCCATCCCGGGGCGGACTGAGAGAGAGAGAGAGGGAGAGGGGTGACGGTGTGAGGATGGCGGCGCGGCTGCAGACTCTGCTCTGCTGGCTTCAGCACGGCTGTGGACCCTCTGAGTGAGACGGTGAGAACGGCGGCTCTCCCGGTTCAGAGGCTCTCCCTAGTGACCGAAGGAGGGAACGGCAGTGGCGGAGCAGCGGGCGCGAGCAGCCGCCCGACCCCGGTCTCCAGATCATACACGCACGCATTTTAACGTGACCCTATAGTTATTGGCATATTGGCAATCATGTCGAGACCATATGCCATTGACTTATCATTTCAAATGTGAACTTTATCATCTTAATATACAGATGTATTTGACTCCCTTACATGTCATTGGATATTTATTTGCAGGATAATCTCCTGCTCCTCATGTGATGGAAGCTAGAAATAAATAATTAAAGTGTTCACTGCATAGATTGAATATTCATTTGACAATAATCATGATGGGAGTCTATAATATCTGATAAAACATTCAGATTTTTTTTAAATTCATTATGGGCCTGAAATATTATTCTTGAGCAAAACTGAGCTTTTTGCATTCAAGACGACGATGAAGACCAAACGTGTTGAAAGCTCCGGAGAAAAGAGGTGAACGCTATTATCTTGTATCCAGATTTGATTAATAACTACAATATAGAGAAACTGAAGATAGTAAAATAAATGAATTCCATCTTTTTTTTTTCTCCATCAAATAATTCGTCTATTAAATATTTAACTGCACTGCCACGCGTGTCCCCTAAATGTCCTCCGGGTGGAGGTTTTAAAACGACTTGTTGAATGTGATCCCAATTATCAGCCTCAGTCATATCACCCGACTGTAATTCCTCGATTTCGGCCAACATGAAGTCACGTGGAGCAATAAAAAAAACACACAAAACACATGTAATCCAAATGAATCTCTTCAATTGTGTGTATTATTCTTTTTTTTCTTCTTTTTGACACATCTGACCTCATATTCATAACATTTCACATTAGTAAAGTCGGAATTATACAATGTTTGTGATCTGATTTGAGAGAAACTGCTACTTCCGTTCTTGTAAACCTTTTTTTAATAACAGTTTTTACACTAATTTATATAATATATATATTATATATATTATATAAATTAGCATTGAGTTCCTTATCAATTTATGGAATAGTAGCCTTACTCCTCGCAAACAGTTGAATTTTTAGCACCGCCCAGTCGGTCATCACGTGGGCTGTGACGTCGACAACCTATAAAAGCTTCATCACGCGAGACTTCGGTCCTTCCTCCTCTTTCCTCGGCTTGTGTGAGGACTCGAGTAGCTCCAGCTCTCCAGACATGCGGCTCTCACGCCTTGAGACGCGTTCACGTCTCATTGTGACGTTTTGTGCAGCCGAGCCGCCGTGAACAGGTAACTTCACACCTCCTGAGTAGTGAACGAGACTTTAAAGCGCCCGGGAGTGTGCAGCCGGTCACATGCGCGGTCGTGCTAGCTGTGAGCTAAGCTAACACGTGGAGGAAGACCACGCTTCGGCCACTAAGGAATCATCCAACATGGTGGAATGCAACACGATGAAAGGTAAAGAGGACTTTTTTTAAAAAATGGTTTATTAAAAAAAATGCAGTTCACGTGATGATTCTGTTATCCCTGTCTGAAAAAAACATGTTGATAAAAATGGTATCTGACTGTAGCTGCAGACCTCATGTGTGAGTCACGTGCTCCTGCTGCCGAACAGTCATTGACCAATTGTCTCCTTACGTCACAGGTCCGAGATCCGGGCGTCGGCTGTCCCTGGTCGACTGAGCGCGAGGCGTCCTGATGATAAGGTGTGTACCACGTGGGCCCCTCTCGGGATCCACGTTGCACGTTCTGTGATGAAAACTGCTGCATAGGAAGTGCCGTCCGATGCGATAACTGACGCTAAATAGCTGTTCTGAGATCTGTCCTCTGAACGGCCTGTTCATAGTCTAAACCCTTAAAATGATCTAGATGTATGTTTTCTCCTCTTTACAGGATGTAAGGAGCTGCTACACATGACTACCAGAGGCCACGTGGGTACCAGGATCTGTTCATCAGGTACTTGTGACACTGAAGGCCGATTCACGTCAAGCCAGTGATGATAAAGTTATCCCTGTCTGAATTTTAAGTGATGAGTCATGGTAACCTGAGGCTTGACTTCAGATACAGTTTATGCTTTATATATTTCAAATGGTTAAATATTTCCATACGAGTCAAAGGGATATTATTCTACAACAAAAAGAATCATTCCGGGACCCAAACATCTTTCTCATCACCAACATCCTCCCAGATGAGTGATTAGCCACATAAACACTCCTCATGTAGTATGCATGTTAATTATCGCTCTTATTGTGTACCACGGAGGAGCTAATGAGACCAGAGACAAAGGAACCGTGAGGACGGTGCGCATTTGAAACAGAGCGAGACGTAATGAGACGAAGCCGGGAAACAAAAACTCCTTGTTTTGATGTGATTTTATTTATTTTTTTCAGTGTATAATTTACTGAGGAGGAATAATGAAGCCTTACAGGATCAGTAGGCGTGTAACTGATATGTGTGTATTATCCCTCGTGGGCTGTTTTGAATGAATGGGGCAGCTGTATAATAGCTGCTGCACAGCTGGATCACCTTTCACTGGCAGATACACAGGAACGTGTCTCACCCTCTGTGGTGCTTCATGCAGCTTCTCTCACTTTTAGGACTGGTTGTCATTAAAAAGAAACAAAAGTGAAGTTCTTTACGCTCATATTAAAATCATATTTCAGATTTTCATTGACCAAATGTCTCCTTGCGTCACAGGTCCGAGATCCGGGCGTCGTCCGTCCCTGGTAGACTGAGTGAGGCGTCCTGCTGATAAGGTGTGTACCACGTGGGCCCCTCTCGGGATCCACGTTGCACGTTCTGTGATGAAAACTGCTGCATAGGAAGTGCCGTCCGATGCGATAACTGACGCTAAATAGCTGTTCTGAGATCTGTCCTCTGAACGGCCTGTTCATAGTCTAAACCCTTAAAATGATCTAGATGTATGTTTTCTCCTCTTTACAGGATGTAAGGAGCTGCTACACATGACTACCAGAGGCCACGTGGGTACCAGGATCTGTTCATCAGGTACTTGTGACACTGAAGGCCGATTCACGTCAAGCCAGTGATGATAAAGTTATCCCTGTCTGAATTTAACTGATGAGTCATGGTAACCTGAGGCTTGACTCCAGATACAGTTTCTTCAGTTTGTGTTGCATCTTTATAAAAGTTTATAAAAACCCCGTTTTTTTTCTTAATTTGCAGATGAAATCAACGGAGAGGTGGACGACCCCACAGTTTAATGGCATGGATCTGTTAATACGCTTTATCAAGTTTGAACTGGGACATCTAGAGCTGTAATGGTGACAGGCCGCCTGGTCCTTTATCACATGTCTGAAAAGAGTTTAAAGACTGTTTGAACTGAAATGTGATTAATGAAAAAGTTGTTTAAAAGTGTGTAAAATGCAAATAAATGCAATGTCGGCACGTTTGAAGTGTTCTGTCTTTACCTGATGGTTTAATGACAAATGTATTTCTAAATAAAAAACATTGCAAGTAAACTAGTGTGAATCTGTTCCTGAATATTACACAAAGTTAAATCTTACTGATCACCAGCATGTCGGTCAATCTGTTGAAAGGTAATCTGTGCGATGTCTTCAAGAAGATGTTCCTCTTGAAGGTAATCACGGTCATGTCATTAAATGCTATTTGACGGTTTGCTAGTTCTAGGTCCTCACAAAGATTTAAATTATCAGGCGGTTCAATTTGGAGTTACTTGTCCTGATGAGGCCGAATCTTAATCCCTCTAACCCTGAACCCTCAGACTTGACTTAAATGAGAATGGGGCAACGGTTTACTTTATCAGAGGGGGAAATTTCTTTTTTATTACAAATATAAACTAATGTAACATTTAAGTAAATCTAGCATATGTACAATTGTGGGGAGTTATTTTGCACTTTCTACTCCCTGATTTGAAAGTCTTCCAGGCGCTCGCCTCAGAGGAAATGAAATGTTTGAATAAAGCTGTATAATAGCATTCATGTGTTTTTATGTTCCATCTTTAATCCTCAATGTTCAATTGCAAACCCGTCACATGACTGAATTGTGGGTATTTCCCTCAGGGAAAGGCTTTAGAAATGGAGCCTACGGGACACAGTGGGCCCCGTACAGACTTCCATGTGTTGATCTTAATAAACTAATGGAACATTTAAGAAGAGAACAGTCATATTGAATTACACAATACATATTCACCCACGGAGAGTTGATCGCAGCTGATTCTTCGTTCTCCTTTATTGTAGGTTTCAGCTTCTCAGAAAAGTGACTGAGTGGAGAGCGAGAGAGGCGGAGCCCACCAGTGTGTCTCAGTACATCTCACATTTGTACAGAAGTGGAGGGACGACAGCTGTAGAGGTGGTTTGAATTAAGTTGTGACTGTCTGGATGTTTATTTATGACCAAAAGACTGCTTTGCGTTTGTTGTTGTTGCTGTCAGTTGTAATTAAGTGAAGCTACATGTACTATACTTTCACAAGCACTTTGAATATATTTGGTTTATATATTTAGTTTCAATTTACTGGAATGCCTTTTTTTTTGTTGTTACAAACACACAATGTACACATTAATAACCCAAACACTGGTAAATCACTTGATTCAAGGAGGTGGCAGCATTTCCCCAATTATTCATTATGTTTCAATCCTCAGATTCCCATATTTGGTTATTATACCTGTGTTCTTCACCTAGCGACGGCATATCGAAAACATGTTATTCATTACTTGGCAATATTAGTTTTAACGCTCCTGAAGGAAACAATTTAAAAAACAGATTAACGAGAAAAACTTACATTTATTTATACATTTATATGTATATATATATATATATATATATCTATAATATATAAATATAAATACACAGTATATATAAATAAATATATTTAAAATATACATATATATATATAAATATAATTTGTTTTATTTCAAAAACAAGTTTTAATTCAAGTTATTGATTTTTAAATCAGTGACTGGTTTAAGAAATTAGTCATTACAATCTCTCTCATATATATATATAAAGTATGAAATTAATACATTGTTTTTTATTACACCAAATCCATAATTTATCAACCTAAAATAAAGATTTTCTTTTTGTTTGTTGCCTTAATAAGATGAACTTTTATGTTCTTAAACATCTAAATAACCAGCAGAACACGTTATTGTTCATAGTTAAAAAGTTTGAAGCTGTAGTTTGAAGCCACGGATTTTGTATTATTTATATTTATAGTATACTTTTAAACAGTAGAATGTTCAGGTTGAAGAAAAAAAATGTGCCTTGGCAATAAAAAAAAAGGCCTTTAATGTCGTCAAGGAGGCAGAGGAGTGCTGAGGGCAGGTGAAGGGCGTGAGTAATCAACAGACACTGAGACAGACACAGAACTAATGGTGTTAGGCTGTGAAAGTGGGCCCAGTCTGCAGCCAGCTTCCTCCTCTCTGCACAATGCTGCATCACCGACTTCTGCTCCTCCAGCAGTGGAAAAGTAGTTTATTAAACAAAATAAAAACCATTGCAAGTGAATCTGTCGCTGAATGTTTTACACTTAATCATGCTGGGTGGTTCCCAGCAAGTCGGTCAATCTGTGTTGAAAGGTGATCTGTACGATTTCTTCTTCAAATTCTCTAAGAAGATCTGTTCCTCTTGAAGGTATTCACGGTCCTGTGGGGAGGGAGAGAAGTTGTGAGACCTAAATATGTACTTCGAGTGGCTGCAGCCCACAAAGTAATTTGAGGGTCTGAATTGAAGCATCTGTTGAAAATCTTTGTGCATGAAGACTGAGCAGAAATAAAAACATTTCGGTGAAGAGTTTAATGTCATTAAATGCTATTTGGTTTGCTGCAGTTCTAGGTCCTCACAACAGATCTACATTTGAAGTTACTCTTCCTGATGAGGCCGAATCATGCTTCAAACCCTGAACCCTCAGACTTGACAAGTGAGAGGCTGTAAGGGCTCGAAATGGTGTAAATGCTCTGCAGCAACATATCACTACCATGTGTACAATTGTGGGGAGTTATTTTGTCTTCCAGGCGCTCGCCTCAGAGGAAATGAAATGTTTGAATAAAGCTGGATAATAGCATTCCTCTGCTTTCATGTGTTTTTATGTTCCATCTTTAATCCTCAATGTTCAATTGCAAACCCGCGGTTTAACATCACATTACTATGAATTGTGGGCATTTCACTAGAAATGGAGTCCTAAGGGGAACACTAGGACTTGACAGTGGGGTCCAGTGGGTGTTACCTTTTCTGCCGTGTACTTCCACAGAGCCAGACTAGCCTGAAGAGCCATGGACTGAGAGCTGGCCAACGAGGCCGCGGGGGGAATGTTCACGGTCGACGCCAGCTCAGGATTCGGCAACACCGAACCTGCATCTACAGATAACAGCGCCGCGTTATGTACTTCATTTGACGTGTTCATTTCCAACTTGTATGAGCCGCGACGGTCCATAACGGAACGGCCCTCACCTGGCGAGGTGCTTGTAAACACCTGTGGCGACGAGGTCATCGGAGCGTTTCGTCTCAGCCTCTCCGTGTCCTCCTGCAGGTGGCTTAACCGCGTCCGCTCCTGCAACAAGACGAGTTTAAAGTTGCGCCGCGTGCTCTCTTCGCGACCTGAAGAACGTCCCGAGTGACGACACGCACCTGAAGGAGCCGTTGTTCTTGCTGCCTCAGCCGCTCCGTCTGGGTGCGGATGTTTCCGAGCCTCGCCTGGTGCTCGGCCTCCACCCGCTTCGCCTCCCGCAGCGCTCGTTCTCCCTCCGCATGCTTCTCCGCGGCGAGCTGCAAAAAAGGAAAAACAGAGCACAACACAGTCGTTAGCTAGGCCATCACGCCGCCGACTGCACTGACGCGCGGTGTGTGACGTCACCTCGCTGAAGGCCTCCACCTCGTGGGCTCTTGTCTTCAGCCTCAAGGCCGTGCTGCTTATCCTCTCCTTCTCTCTGTCCAGTTCTTCTCTGAGTCTTTGCACAGTCTCTCCCTCTTGTGCCACGGCCGCCTCCTTTAGTTTCAGCTCTGCGGTGTGCAGCTTTAAGTCGGCTTGGTCCTACAGCAGAAACAAAAAAAGAGTCCCAATTAAAATGTCTTTTTTTTCGTAACGTAAACACGGTCGCAGCGTAGTTTTTAGGGAGCTCACCTGAGCCAGGCTGAGGATGGAGCCCTCTCTCTTCTCCAAGAGGCTGCTGGCCTCCCGCTCTGCCCTCTCGTGCCTCTGCTTCTCCAGGCTGTGAAAGTGGGCCCAGTCTGCGGCCAGCTTCCTCCTCTCCTCTGCAAAATGCTGCATCACCGACTTCTGCTCCTCCAGCAGTGCACTCTGATGAAACGGGGCGGGAGGAGAATTGAGGTGGGGGGGTGGGGCACATAAGGACGCAGTCGCAGTAGATGTGCATGTTCAACCTGGCGCACCTTGGCTCTCTCCAGCTCCTCTCTCTCCATGTTGATCTGCAGGCTGAGGGCATGCCGCTCTCCCTCCAGGCCCCTCTGGGTCGACTCTGCCTTGGCCTGCTCTGCTGTCATCTTCCAGCGCTCCTGAGGTAGATACAACAAAGTACCATCAGTCTTGTGCACTTGTGGTGTACTGCTGCAACAAAGCACATGCAGGTATTCTTTAATTCGACCCTGACCTTCTCCAGCTGCCTCTGCTGCTCATTGAGCTGCGTGTCCATCCTGGAAATGATCTCCTTGAGGTACGACCTCTCCTCCGCCATGGCTTTCTGCTGCTGGGCCAGGCGGTCCTGCATCACTGAGACGTGCATTTAGAGAATGACCTTCAGTCGACCTCCAGCTTTCTGTTTTGACCTAATTGTGTGTGTGTGTGTGTGTGTGTGTGTGTGAGAGAGAGAGGTACCTCGAAGCTGCTCGTCTCTGTGCCGCGCCCCTTGCTCCAGGCCGTGAGCCGTGTGTTCATGTGTGCTCTCCACCCGAGAAGAAAGATCCCCGAGCCGAGAGGAGAACTGCTCCATCTGCTCCATCACCACCGTAAGAGACCTGGAGGAAAAATACAAACAAACAAATAAACAAACAAACAAACAGACAAACAGTCTATTAAAGAATTACAAAATCACAGAAATTCTGAACTAGATTGTTTGGTCGGTGCGTAAAACAAAAACATCCTGTTGTTGTTTTCTCTTGCTACATTCTGTATATCATAATAAATATTACATTACATTACATTACATGTCATTTAGCTGACGCTTTTATCCAAAGCGACTTACAATAAGTGCATTAAACCATGAGTCCAAACTCAGAACAACAAGAATCAAGCAAGTACAATTTCTTCAATAACGTTAAACTACAGAGTACTATCCGTAAGTGCCATTTAAGTGCTACTAAAGTGCCAAACTACAAAGTGCATTTAAGTGCTCCTACGGCATTTAAGTGCTACCTATTCAAGGTATAGTCGAAAAAGATGTGTTTTTAGTTTGCGACGGAAGGTGTAGAGACTTTCTGCTGTCCTGATGTCAATGGGGAGCTCGTTCCACCAATGAGGAGCCAGCACAGCAAACAGTCGTGACTTCGTTGAGTGTTTAGCTCGAAGTGACGGAGCTGCAAGCCGATTGTCAGAAGCCGAGCGAAGTGAACGGGCTGGGGTGTACGGTTGGACCATGTCCTGGGTGTACGGTTGGACCATGTCCTGGATGTAGACCGGACCCGATCTGTTCGCAGCACGGTACGCAAGTACCAATGTTTTGAAGCGGATGCGGGCGGCCACCGGTAACCAGTGAAGGTCGCGGAGGAGCGGAGTAGTGTGGGTAAATTTCGGGAGGTTGAAGACCAGTCGAGCAGCTGCATTCTGGATGAGCTGTAGAGGTCGAATGGCATTAGCAGGTAGACCTGCCAAGAGGGAGTTACAGTAGTCCAGCCGTGAGATGACCAGAGCCTGGACCAGAACCTGTGCCGCCTTCTGAGTGAGAAGGGGTCGTATTCTCCTGATGTTGTACAGCATGTACCTACAGGAGCGTGTTATTGCGGTAATGTCGGCAGTCAGGGAGAGTTGACTGTCGAGTGTCACTCCGAGGTTCCTGGCAGTCGGAGTCGGAACCAGCACTGAGTTGTTGAAGTTAATAGATAGGTCGTGGGTGGGAGAGCCTTTTCCTGGAAGGAGGAGAAGTTCAGTCTTGTCCGGGTTAATTTTCAGGTGGTGTGCGGACATCCACTGAGAGATGTCGGTCAGACAGGCAGAGATTCGTGCTGCTACCTGTGTTTCAGATTGGGGAAACGAGAGGATCAGTTGGGTGTCGTCAGCATAGCTGTGGTAGGTGAAGCCATGCGAGCGAATGACAGAGCCAAGAGAGTTGGTGTACAGAGAGAAGAGAAGAGGACCAAGGACTGAACCCTGAGGGACCCCAGTAGTCAGAGGACAAGGCTCAGACACAGATCCTCTCCAGGTTACCCGGTAAGAGCGGTCGGTGAGGTAGGATGAGAAGAGTGAGAGCGCGGTGCCTGAGATACCCAGGTCCTGGAGGGAGGACAAGAGGATCTGGTGGTTCACTGTGTCAAAGGCAGCGGAAAGGTCTAGAAGGATGAGGACAGAGGAGAGAGAGGCTGCTCTAGCAGTGTGAAGCTGCTCAGAGACAGCAAGGAGGGCAGTCTCTGTTGAGTGGCCTGCCTTGAATCCAGACTGGTGGGGGTCTAGAAGGTTGTTACTGTGAAGAAAGGAGGAGACTTGGTTAAAGATAGCTCGCTCTAGAGTTTTGGAAAGGAAGGGGAGGAGAGAGACAGGTCTGTAGTTATTGACTTCAGATGGGTCGAGAGTGGGTTTCTTCAGGAGAGGGTTGACTCTTGCCTCCTTCAGAGAGTTGGGGAAACAGCCGGTTGAGAGGGAGGTGTTAATGAGATGGGTAAGAAGGAGATGATGCCGCTACTGTCGTTACTCCTCTCACTATGTGTGTATTATTTCTGTCTCATGGATTAACTGTGTTGATATTGTGCTGTACAAAACAAAGCTGAATTTAATTATAATTACTAGTATAATTGCAAACGTTGCTAACGTCCAACCTGGTCTGAGACGTCGCGCTTGTAACTGCGTCGATCTCCTCGTCCTTTAACTTCTTCAGTCTCCGGACCTGGTCCTCGTGGTCTTTCTTCATCTCCAAGATGGATTTCCTGGACAAATACACCAATATATGGAAAACGTCACGCTCATATATTTATCACTAAATATACATACATGCGTGTGTTCATTTGGGACTTATTTTAGGAGTTATGTGTAATTTAGTAAAATCTTTTGACACCAGTCTGTGTTCCAGGGGTTTCTGGGTATTATTATTCTTCAATCAGACCCCGGACGCATTTTAGAATAAAAAGATTAAGCCGAGTGATCTGCTCTCGGTCCTAAAACACGTTTTATGTTTTGTTCATTCTTAAAAAGCAGATTAGCTTCACAGATTTCTCTGTGTCTCGTGGTGCTGATGGAACTATTGTTTTATCAATTTACTGACGCGTCGACGGCGGTCGAAGGTCCTACTTCAGCACTTGCTATCGTTATAGAACCAAAGCGTGGAAAAGGGCTTCCCTGGCGTACCTCTGGAGGTCTCTGAGTCGCTCCACCTCACGGTCTCGGTCCTGCTGGCTCAGCGCCAGTTTGCGCTGGTGCTGAGCCAGCAGCTCGCAGCGCTCCTGCTCTGCCGATCGCGTCGCGGCGGACAGACGCTCCGCCAGGTCTTCGCGCTCCTTCCCCGCTTGCGTCTCCCTCTGGGCCGCCGAGTCCTCCAGCAGCTTCACGCGACCCCTGGAAGTGCACAACGGTACGTACGGCATTCGCTCGGCACACAGACGCTCCAAGTGCAGAGGGATTATACATAATGTACGTTTAACACAAACACATGCGGTCACATCCGTGCTGTGTGTGTGTGTGTGTGTGTGGTTGACTGTGAGACTACTTGTGTGCGTTCTCCATCAGCTCCATATCCTGTTTATGCCTCTGCTGGACGCTCTCTAGCAACATCTGGCTTTGCTCTCGCTCCAGCTGCAGACTCTTCACCTGGACAGGAACACAGAGGAGTTGCTCGTGGAGGGAAACGGGTGATTTGGGGCAGCACGGGAGGTTATTCTTTGTTTCCCGTTGATGTACCTGTCCCTCCAGTTGGACGACGCGAGCCTGTAACGCGTGATGATCTCCACGGTGCCGCTCTTTCTCTTCGAGTCTTGAATCCACCGCGACGCTCCCGAGACCCAGAAACTGAGAGTGCATCATCTGTCAGGGGAAGAGTAAGCGGGGGTCAAGAACAACCCCCCCCCTCTGTCTTTACATGTGGAATTGATCTAAAGAGTTGAGACTGTTCATGTTCCCAACCTGCTGTTGCAGAAGCAGCTGCTGCAGACTGTCTGCTGAAAGAGTCACCTGTTCAGAGGATACGGACGGGTTTAAAACAAACAAGATTAAAAAGGGATTGGCCAATCGTAATACAGGAAAGCACGAATACCTGTTGTTGGACAGCAGTTGATGTGTTTGGCATTTGGTTTGTCTGTGAAACAGCTGGAAAGAAAAACAACCATGAATAATGATTCTTGACGACCTGCTCACGTTAGATTACATGTTGAATACTGAATGTAAAACCCGAGATCACCTACAGCACGATGGAAGCTGTTGCAGGTTTTTATCCGAAGCCTGACTGGGCCCCCTTGGGCCCTTACGGGAGGGGGGTTGGGTGTGGCTAACGCTAGCAGCAGAGACCGGCGAGAGACCAGTAAGAAGAGGAGGAGGAGGAGGAGGAGGAGGAGGAGGGGAATCTGAGGGGTGAGACGTCTCTCTGACGGGAGTGGAGTGAGCCGCCGGGCTGGGCGGTCCGAGAAGAGCGCTGCTGCACGGAACCGAAGGAGGACGACAAGATAAGAGCTGGAGAGTTTCACCTGGCGGTTCGTGGGGGGTTTCATGGATTCACAGAACAAAAATCTCACCTCGATTCCTGGACAGATGTGAGCGCGTCCTCTCGGCCTCTGGGAGCCGGTTGACTGAAAACAAGAGCAGCGTATCGTTCAAAGCTGAACTAAAATGAGCTTCTTCTGTCATCATACGTGTCGTTTATTCTTTGTTGTGTACCTAACGGGCGACTCCAGATCCACTTCCTCTCCCAGGCCTAAAGAGTCTTCCTGCTTGGATGTTTTTGACAGAGCCTTCTTCCTGCTCAGCGCTCCTGCTAACCAGTCATCCTCCTCCTCCTCTTCCTCCTCCTTCTCCTCCTCTCTCTGCAGGCCTTTAGAAACCTCTAGCGTGGTTTGTTTGGTGATGTTATCGGTTAAGGCCGGACCACCAGTCAGGGAGGGTCTCCTCTCCAAGGAGGGGGAGGAAGGAGCCTTCAGAGACCCTGCAGAGCTTTTGGCCTCTTCAGCATCACCCATGAGGAAGGTGCGGTCGTCGTTTGTCTTCAGGCCCAGCCAGTCGGCCGAGGTGCGTTGCCGAGTGGGGGTGGCGGGTTTGGGTTTCTTCTCCGGGGTCGAGGGACCGGTGTCGCCTGTGGAAAACCTGACGATGAGACAAAAATATGAGGTTCAGCTTGTCATGACGGGCAAAGAGCCTCCGTTAAAACCCATAGGTTGGACACACACACACACACACACACACACACACACACCTGACTGACTGTCTGCGGGACTGGCGCCCCTCAGGCGTGGATCCCAGGGTGGGCTGATACGAGCCAAATGTGAGGTCATCTTCTAAAAGCGGTTCTGATGAATGGGAACAAAATGAGCGTTTAAAATATTTGATCTTTTGGATGTTTTTATTAAGCGCTACTCCGGGGCTCTTATCACCTCTCACAGCGGAGGTCCTCTCGGGCTCTTGAGACGGAGGCCGGTCCTTCCTCTCGCCCGTCGGAGGTCGCTCCAGAAGTCGAGGCGAAGTCAAACTCTCCAGAATCTCGTCGAGTTTGGTGCGAGGCCTCTGAGGGGTCTCGCTCCTGAGGGGAAGGAGACAGAAGGAGACAGAAAGAGACAGAAGGAGACAGAAGGAGACAGAAAGAGACAGAAGGAGACAGAAGGAGACAGAAGGAGACAGAAGGAGACACACTTTAGGAGACGGAGAGTCGGTGAAGGTGAACCAAAGTGATTCTTTAAACACCGTGTTTGTCTTGCAGCATCCCCCGAAGCCCAAAGCACGACAGCAGTAATTATTTATGGTTTGAGCGCTATAAATAAGGACAACAATAGAGAGTGACGACGGAGCCGTTACCTTTCCGCGTTGGACCAAAGCGCAGCCTCTTTTTTCTTGGGTTTGTTCTTATCGCTCTCAAATCCCAGCGCGTCCATTAAATCGTCCTTATCGTCATCGAATGTGAGACCGCTTTGTTTTTTCGCCGCCTTAGCTGATGAACAAAGAACACATAAACACACACACACACACACACTGTATATGGTTGTTTAAAAGTTTGAATATAAAGACACAGAGTTCTATCGCTTTACGGCTCACATGTCTCAGTCTTTAGGACAGGGGACGCTGAAGGGGATCTTTCAGGCTTGGCCGGCTGTATTCTGGGTTTAGGTTTGGGTTTGGGTTCATCTGGAAGAAGGTCATCAAGTAGGTCAGCCAGAGGGTCGTCCAGATCTGCAGAGGGAATCACACTCTTTACGCTTCATTTTCTTTTTCTCATATGTATATATATATATATATATATATATATATATATATATATATATATATATATATATAAAACAGGGGTGGAGAATATTGGAAACACCTTTTAACATATAGAAAGGAGCTCAACAAATATAGGATTTACTGGAGGGCTGTTGCATTCGATAGTTCGGGCGTACCAAACAACAACAAGCTGCTAATACACACACTGGGAACTTATGCAGCAGTTTGAGAGAAACGAAGCGAAGCTACAAGTAAACAACCGGCGAGTCACATGACGCTCATCGTCAAAGGACGGGCGGGACGGGGGAGGCTCGCTCACCAGAGACGGTGAACTTCCTGTAGTTCTGTGCCGTGGACGAAGGTGCAGAGTTTGGCTTCCTCCCTCCCGCGGCGGCGGGTTCACCTGAGTGGAAGGGGGAGACACGGCTCTCTCTGTTAGCTGCTATTCATGCAAACTTCAAAGCTGCTAATAATGAGAGAATAATGTATGCGTGAGCTCTCCGCCCTGAATTACCTGCTCCCTCTGGTTTGACTTTACTCTCCGAGTCTTTCTTTGTTTGTGCAGGAGCTGAACTGGGCTTTTTCTTTGATGCAAAAAGGTCAGCGTCCATATCGTCCATGTCCTGTACCAAGAGACAGAAAATAACAAAGTGCCGACAACAACAAAGCTGAACGTTAGCTTTTACACAGTTGATAACGACCTACCTTCATGTTCTTCAGTATGTCGTTGGGGTCAGCTGCTGAGACGTCAGAGTCCTGGACAACAAAATAAGAATAGATAAAAAAATGTTGATACGGATATAAGACTGTGGACGTATCTTTTCCTCTTGTCGACATACCCCAGTGTCCCCGTCCTTCTTCACCTGCTCTGCTAGCATACTGAAGATATTATCAGTGGCAGAAGTGCTGGAGAAGAAGAAGAAGAAGAACAACAACAACAACAACAACTCACAAACAGTTATGATTTACAGTATAATTGGTGGCGTGTAACTCTTTGATTCCTCCGTCTCACCGAGTTAACGGTCCACTGCGAGTCGCTTTTCCTCTCACTGGGAGTTCTGGGGAGTGAATTGTTAAAAAGGAAATATAAAAGATGTAAAAATATAAAAAGATATAAGAAAAACCTTGCAGTGATAATACAATAATAAGTCTGTCTGGTGAAATGCTCACTTACCTGTATCATCAAATATGCTGTCGAGCAAAGCTTCATCTCCAAATGAACCTTGGGAAAACCGTATTATCCACAATATTATTACACTTTTGAGTTGCCTTTAAGAGTATTAACATCACACATGACCCCACCGGATTTATGTCATTCTGTATGAATAGCATAATAATAATAATAATAATAATAATAATAATAATAATAATAATAATAATAATAATACAGTAAGCAACACTTGAGGAACTTACTTTTGGGTGGTTTTCCCTTCTTTGCAGCCTGCAACAGTGTAAATATAACGAGATATTTTACATCCGGGACACATTGCATGTGATTTAAAAAACACGAGTGTGACGCCGATAAATCGTGAAAAAACGTTGTCGCGAGCGCCAGTTTCACTCACCATTTTCTTAAATCTGTCTCCGGGAGCGGCTAGCTAGCTAGCTAATGTAAATAACCCCCGGCTAAACCGGATTAAGCGTCTCCGGTCGCCATTGGCAGCCGCCGGGGCGCGTTCACGTTACCGTGACGTCATTTAGCATAACAAAAAAAACTACCTTGTGCCTCGTGAACGTTACTTGAAGTTACCGCTGAATACGAGCTGCTAACATCCGGTGCGCCAGACAGACCGCTTCCTGTTTACAGTGCATTGTGGGTATAGTAGTTTTATTTTATTTTTAAAAAAAAATTAAATTATATTTTAAAATATATATGTATATATATATTTATATTTGTTATATTATATTATATTTTATATTTTAAAATATATATTTATATTTTTTATATTATATTATTATATTTTATTTTTATTATAAATTATTTTATTTTCTTAATAAAAAGGTGACTGTTTTGGTCTGTGTTTGAGTTATGAAGGTGCACGTTGTGGACTTCCTGCTCACTTCGCGAATCCTACCAAACGCTTTGACCACCAGGTGGCGCCAGAGCTCAGAAAACGAGTAAAAAAGAAAAATCAGTTTCAACAAAAACTGAATAAAATAAGCTGAATAATTTATATTCTGGTAGCGCATGTTTAATTCAGTGAGGTCTCGGCCTGATGTTTGCACCTCTCAATCAGCACGACGCCGAAGAAGCAACCAGTCAGCACGTTGCTCAAAGGTTCAGGTTCAGCACAACTATTCGGGACGGTATGTGATTAGACACGCAAACCAACGGTCACGTGGTTATTTGTTCTTCTCATCATTCCTGTCAAAACACAACGATTTGCTCCACAAGCATCGCGAACAAGCGGACACCCTCCCGTTGAAATGTCTGGCCATGCATGCAGGAATATGGTTAGTAGATAACGCTGATGATGGAGGGGTGTGTTGCTTCATGCTCCGTATCAGTAGTTATGTGCACTGGAGGTCTGGAAGCAGGGAATTCATGCTTTTACTTGATCAAAGCATGAATCACACCTTTTTAGAGATGATCATTTATTGTGAAGCAAATGGGCAGAAAGGATTGATAGTTTAAATTTGAATTATCATGAACCAATACCAGTTCCGATATGATAAATGCTTCCGTGATGTTATTATAAGAAAATAGAGCACTTTTAAAACAAATATAAAGCAAATCAAAGTGCATGTGAGAGACACCATTCAGCACACAAATGTATTTTATTTCAAATTTTTTTTACATCGCTCATTACATCACAACAGGAAATAACAGTAATGATTATTGCATGTTGTTTTACGCAGATGCACAACCCACAATTAATAATGCTTTTACTCTGATCAATCTTCACAAAGTAAAGTTATTTTTTATGATTAATATGCATGCATTTGTCCCTCAGTCGGCGGCTTCCTGTTCCAGTGATCTGCCAGACGATGAGAACAGGCCTCGTCGATCATGAAGCTGGTGGAAGACTTCGCGGCAGCTCTCAAGTGCATTCAATCAAAACGTGATCAATGAGAGAAGACACACGGAAAAAAAGGTTACCGGAAACCTCTCTGCAGTATGGGGGGGGGGGAATAAGTCTGGAGGGCGGACGTCCCTGAGAAAAAGAAGACGGAACAAATCAGGGTTTGTAGCTTTCAAAGTAAATACACATTTTTGTCCATTTGTGCTTTTTGTTCATTAAAATGACACCGATCACCTGACGATCACCTGACTTGATGATAGCCAACTCTGGTCATGTCTGCAGGTGAGGGGGTGGGTGGGGCACAAGGGAAGTAAACACATGCAGAGTCATAATCATTCATTAAAAAGTTAATCACTCTGCGCGTGCCACCCTAAAAAAAAAGAAAGAAGGATAACGCATCACATGATCTGCAAGAAGCCTCCATAGTGGATGTACAACAGTCAGCGAGGTCATGTCTTCATCTATAAAGATATTTTCAGCTGCATTAAGCATTGTTGTTGTAAGGAGGTAATGTACTTATAATAATAATAATAACCCTCCGAAGAGACAATGGATTGTTGTTCTGCCTCTGAATCATTTAGTGTCAGCAGTGAATGCTTAAAAGCTCAATGTGGGGCAGGCGTCTCCGCTCTTTATGCATCTGTGCCTCCGTAACATGCTCCACTGCTCCACTTCCTCCCCTTGTCTGGAGCCCCCCCACACACACACACACACGCACACGCACACACACACACTTCCACTGTCGGTGTCTCTTTGTCCGTCTGGATGTTTTCCCGTCTCTTTCTGTCATGCACTTTGTTTTTGATTTATTTTTAAATGTAGGACTTAATTAAAGTATATAATCTATTTCTTTTTTTTCTTCTAAACTGGTTAAATAAATGTAGCATTAGCCCAATTTTCTTGCTAAGATACACTTTAAAAAAAAACATAAACACACAGCTGCCCTATTAATTAAGAGAACTTAATTTAACTTAACTAAGGGGCAACGTTTCTGTTCCTGAAGGGGTTCTCCTCTGATTTATTATTTCGTGGTGTGATGTCACAAGTGGCTCTGGAGGAGCCTCGTCATGGATAAACGACCCTGATGATGTCATCACATTAAAATAGTCCAGCGAGCAGTTCCATTGGAGTAGAGCTGTGCTCTAAATAAATAAAGTATTAGTCCGTTATAACTGTCATGATCTTGGTTTTGGTTTAGTTTGTTTCCTGTTTTATTTTGAAGTTCCCGGCCTCCTGTGTCCCGTGTTCTGTTTTAAACTTCCTGTCTTTTATGGGTTTCGTCATTTTTTTCCAAATATGAAAAGCCAACAATGGCGACGACCGTCATTCCAAGATGGCGACGCCAAAAACCGCCGGACTCCAGGCTTCAAAGCATCCATCCACAAACAAAGTGGCCCCCTTGTCCTTGTGTCCTCACAGTACACTTCCTGAGTCCTAAGTGGCCTTCGTGTCCTCACTTTGTGATGCTCCCTGATGTCATTTTGGGGTTTCTGCTGCTCCGTCGCTCCTCGTGTACGGGACGTCTTTCCCAACGGTCTCTCTCTGCCTGGAATACACAATAAACACAACACTCAAAATGAAAATGCCTTGTATTGATCATCACGGGGCCACACACACACACACACACACACACATACACACACACACACACACACACACACACACACACGCCCGTCTGGAAACAGTTTGGGCACCGAAACTCGTGAAAACTAGTTGAGGTTTAGCTTGTTTATTAGCTCGTAAACCGTGCGTGCGAGCTGTTGCCATGGGGATGGGAAGGGGGATGGGAAGGGGGAGGGGGAGGGGGGGGGGGGGGGGGGGGGGGTGAGCTCCAGAGCCTTTCCCTCCATTCTTCTCACCCAACCCAAACTGGAATACACTTGTTTGTTTAAGCATCGAGCCTCTCGACTCTCCCACTGTTGCTCAACCTTAAAAAAGAACACGGATGGATGTTCCTGAAACGCGCCCGGAGAGTTCACGAAGCGGCACTCACGGTCTGATCTTGCTGGAGAATCTCTGCCGCAGGATGAGAGCGATGGTGGTGAGCACCACCATGGTGGTGCACATGGTCCCACCGGCCGAGGATCAGCCCCCGCCCCCCCTCCCTCCCGCCGCCTCGGGGGGCCCGAGGATGCTTCAGATCACAGAGGCTTCTCCTCCCATTGAAAGGCTTCGGTGGTAGAAAGGCAGAAGTTTCAGTCTTGACTATTTCAGTCTCTCTCATGACTGTGGAGATTAGCTCAGAGGATTAGCTCGGATCAAGGCAGGACTAAGAGGTAAACAGAGCATGCTGTGTGTTTTCTATTCCGGAAAAAACCAAACCGCCACTTCGTCACCGGGCCGTCAACACAAAACCAAAATTAACCTCCATGTCGTCGTTTAATTTTGTTAAGAAACGGCACAAGAGTCACTTTAAAACTCTTCTATCTGGAGGAAACCATGAAAAGAGAGAGAGCTATAGTGGGATGAAAGAGAGTGTGAAAAGGAAGCAGAGAACCAGGGAGCAGTAGGGCGGGCCAGAGGGAGAAATGTCTAATTATGTGGAAATGATATTAAAAGGACGTTGTTTTTTTTTCTTTTGTATTTTTTATTTAAAAGTTATGTTAAGTACAGATAGAAAGTTGAGTCATCGTGGGAAAAAGAATGTACAACCGTCACAAGTAATCATTAGAAAATGTAAAAAAATGTCCTCTGAAAATATCCCATAAAGCGGACACAAGGGAAAGTCACATGATATTTAATAAGAACGGTATTTAAAGAGCAGGGTTTTTTTTTTTTTTAGATATACACATTCGGTAGAAGGCACATCCAAGTCTAATGTGAGTGACCACTGTTGGGTTTATGTTTGCAGTCTCTCTCTCTCTCTCTCTCTCTCTGTCTCTCTCTCTCTCACACACAGTTACCCATGAAAAGGACAAAAAGTACCAGTTTCTTATTTAGAGTATATGTCCCGCAGCCCCTACATTAAACCGTATCCCCCTTAAAGGCCCCCCGATACATTGCTTCAGGTCAAAGGTCAGGTACAGTTGATCAATCCCGCTCTCAGGAGGCCGCTGGCTGAACGTTAAAAAGTCTCTCGTGGTCCAAATCAACTCGGGACCAGAAGCTTCACCCGGTTGAGGTGGAGAGCTTCGTCCAGCCCTCTTCCTCGTAGACGGCCGTGATCATGCGGTAAACCGCTGCGAAGAGTTTGGTCCAGGCCGCGCCCACCTCCGGCGTCATGACCCCTGAGAACTCTTCTCCCAGGACCTCCAGTATCACGCCACACAGGATCTGAGGCCAAGAGACAACAGACACACTTGTGACAGCCTGGAGTCGAAGGGTCCGTTGAGATCTTTTTATGGGATACATTCATACGCGTGGATGTAAAAAGTGGACTTATAGTTGTCGTGACGGCCGCCGTGTGTTTGTGGACTGACGTTTTAGAAGCCTGGAGTTTACAGCCAGATTGATTACAGTCAGCGCCATGTTGTTTTTTTTTGCAACTAGTGAACAGGAAGTGACTGTATTTGGACTGCGGAGGAGTGATGCAGAGAGACACCGTATATACGGCTCTGGTAGCATAAGCGGCCTGTCAATTACAGTAAGCCCCGCCCTAAAGCATACCCTGCTTTATGGTCTGTTTGACTCTAAATGACCACAATTTACTAAATGAACATCATGCTGTATTGAAGAAGACTTGAAACTAGAGATTGAGACCAAAAACTAATGTTTACAATGTTTACTGAGGGAATAAATCAGTCATTTTCTCATAGACTTCCATGCGAATCGGCTTTTGTCATGGAGGAGTCGCCCCCTGGTGGCTATTAGAAACAACGCATGTTTTTTAGACTTCTGCGTTGGCTTCATTGTCGGAAATCAAAGGTCACACCACTGCACATCAGTCTATGTTACAGGTCTACTTTTCTGCCCAAGAGTTAATTAATAAATGCTCCGTTCACCTTGAAGTACCCGGGCTCCACCTTGTGTCGCAGCGCGTGCGCCTTGCCCACCCGCCGGAGCACCGAGGCCACCTTGTCCGCGTCGTCGAGGCTCTCCACCAGCGCGTTGAGGGCGCTCATGACCATGCGCGCGTGCTTCCTCAACTGGTCGCTCCTCCGCAGCTCCTCCGGCTCCTCGATGTGCTTGAACTGGCTGAAGAACTGCTTGGATGAGGGGAAGCTCACGAACAGCCTGAGGGGGGGACGGAGAGCAAACCAAGAGATGTGAGCTCGAGCAGCTGCTGCTGAAGCTCGGTGGATCTCATCGCCCCACAGACAGAACCAGCTCCATCCTGCAAACCCACGTTCATTTTTATCATTTATTTTCTCTCTCCCAGCTGGCAAGATACCATGAGTAAAGATACCACGAGTAAATACCAGCGCTGACATGAGAGTGCTGCATATTCTCCCTTTAGAAAACATGACAGGTGATTATATAACAAAACGCAGTCACATTAGTTTTCTGTAGTTACTCTAAATTCACATTATAAAAATAAACCTTGCAGCATCAGATAAAAAGGTGTGTTTGTTTTATCTTTTCTTGATCTTTTGCACTTTTTAAAAATCAGTACAGGGTGTTTTATGTGTGCACTTGACGTGTGAATGTCGGTGTAAATTAAGGGATGTGAAGAATCCATAATTTATTACGTGTCCAGATGCCTATATTTATTTCACTCCCTCACTCCAAGCATATCTTGTACCAGAAACCATCATTTTTCTTTTCTTTTTTTGTTATATATAATTTTTTTTGGTTCAAGGTCTTCCGGTCTAATATTTCTTCTCTCATCCTTCTCTGTCAAAGACATTTCCCTTTTGGTTTATATCCCCGTTTGACCCCAAGAAGCATCACAGAGAATTAGAAAAGACGGACCTCAACACCCCCCCACACCCACACTCCCACAGTCTGGGAAGAGGGCCAATGCATCTGGTTGCTGACCTGACGACACGTCTCCCACTGTTTCTGCAGCAGCTAACACAGAAAGAACCAAGCATTCCTCCGGTGGCTCTCTCTGCAGCATATAGCTGGATGTGCGCTTCCTGTGTGAACCTGAGCGTCTGAGGGGGGAGGAGACAAGGTGGAGGGACCTTGTTCTCCTATAGCGTCACTCCTCCGGTGTTTAACCTCTCGCTCTTGTAATTGCATTACTGTGCATAAATAGCCTCACGAGTGTTTTATATGATCATTGGACCGTTAATTATTTCCTTAAAGACGAACTGAAGAGTCCTAATATGACCCTCGGGACCTTTGACCCTGAAGACTTCTCCGTTTCAGGAGAGTGGCAGCGGGTTGCTTTTTTCCCCCGCTGGAGGGTGAATTTACCACGGTCATGCTTTATCCCAAATTCCTCCGATTCCTGGTGGTGGTATACGGTTATAGTTTGCACTTGTTAAATCGAAGATTTGCTTTGTGCTGCAGCTTAATCCCTAATAGACAGACATCGTTAAAAGGATCTGACTGACGGGTCGGTACAAGTTGTGTCCTGCTTTTTAAAATATTTTTTCTTTGCTCGCCTCCTTCTCAACAATCATAAAAGATTGGAAAGGCGGGATGTGTCACGCAGAGAATCTCGTCACGGGCGAAAGGTCCCTCACGCCAAGCGTTTCCCCCCTGCAGATGGTTGAGAGCTCAGTGGAGAGTTGGAAGGACCTCCTCTGGTGATGGGTTGTTGTGACAAGACTTCCTAGATAGCAGGGAAAAGACGCGTTGCTTCAGGTCGCCCCAAAACTTCTCATAAAGACATCCAAAGCATGACCGCCTGGTTGGGAGGAAGCCCTTTGGGTGCCAAATATATCCGATTGATGGATCGCTGCCTCCGCGATTTGATGAAGAGGATTTAGGGGGAAAAAAGGGAGGCGAGGCGAGAGTGTTACATGCAACAAATACGAGCTCCTTTGGACAAGACTGGAAACGTCTCAAGTCAAGTGAGATCATCTGAAACGAGCAACTGCATTCGGCGGGAGGAGAAGCCCCCGCGAGGGGTTTAATGTCGGAAAAGCATCAATGGAGGTGCAGTGTTCTTCTTCCAGAGGAGGGAGGAGGCTGTATCAGCGGTGAACTCATTCAAGTTGTGGGGGAAATGAGGAGGAATGAGGGAAAAGTCCCCCAGATACGTGTTATTCCAGATGTTGCTCTCCACGGCCACGGGCTCCTCCCGGGGAACCCCGAAGGCGACCAGTCCAGGTTAGTTTTTCTGGGTTTACCCCCGAGGAACTCTTTACCAGTCGGACATGCCAAGAAAACCACGGCCAGATGTGGAACCACCTCAGCTGACGCTCCCCTTTTTTCTCTCGACTCAACTCTGAGCTCCCTCCCTCCTATCTTCTATAAGTTCGTATCCACGATCTCATTCTTCATCTCTCGCTCGACTCGCTAACCCAACCGCCGGTCTCTCGCTCGGTGGTTCTGACTCTCCTCCCGACCGCTCTCACACATGCAAACCAACAGAACCACATCCCCTGGGGGGGGGGGGGCTCTCCTCCCACCCTGTTGCCTTCCTTTTATCTTCAACGAAGACATTTTTTTAACCTTTAACCTCGGCCTTCTCTGCTCCTTTACCTGTTGTTTCGGGTCACTTTACCTTGAAAGACACAAACGAGGCCCCGAAACGAGTTAATTGTGGCGAGATTTGGCCGATCGGGACGACATGGAACGCCTCGCCTTGCGTCACATGACCCAGCCCCTCCCTTCTGGTTACACGCTCGCCACTCGAGGCCGTTTCGATGATGTCCAGCTTTACGCAGGAGGATTAGAAACTAAGAAAAGGAAATACCTGACTAGTATGGCCACCCCAACGTCATCACAGTTCTGGTAGACCTTTGCCCATGAGTCCTGGATCATCAGCCTCTCCTTGTCGCTCAGTGGGCCGGGTCGCTCCGGGGGGTCGCCCTCGCCCTCGCACCGCACCCGCTCCATCTGTCAACACAGGCGAACCCCCTCCCTGCAAGATGAACCCTATATTTCTACCTCTTTTCTTTTCTTGTTTACGTCTCTCTCTCTCTCTTTCTTTCTTTCTTTCTTTCTTTCTTGGCGAGAGGAGGAAGAAAAATCTCTTCTCTTTCTTTTCTTCCCCCAGTGAGAATCTTTGCCCTCCACCTCTGAATCTCTGCTGAGCGCGAGTGTGAGTGAAGAACAGGCTGCAAAAGAACACGAGAAGCACACTCAGCGAATGAGGAGGAGCCTCTGTACTCTCTCTTTTACACTCTCGCTCCCTCCCTCCCTCCCTCCCTCTCTCCCTCCATCTCACCTTTGTTTGTAGGTGGCGTTTAATGAAAACCCGATAAGATGGGGAAACAAATCGGTGGCGAGAGGTGTCGGATGTGTAATTCATGCAATGGAGCGAGCGCGGATGTAACGTAAGATAATGATGTTGAAACAAGAGATAAAGGAGCACGCTGACCTTTTGCCTCCATCGTCACGGGTCCAGACCAACCGGGAGATTAAACTGTAATATTGAATTTGTCACCGAGCCGACGTCAACGCCAGAGGCACGGAATTAAACAGCGTGCACGTACATCAGGATTAGGGCAGGCGTCTGTTTATTTTCAGACTACAATGAGGCCCCATTTTTTTCAACCCATTTTTTCATTCCTTTATCCTGGTCATAATTTGTTTTGCACTTTTTCAAATTCGTACACACGCCGTCCACCGTGTGTGTGTGTTTTTTAAATATTTTTTTTTTACAGGCGTCATCAAGCGGGGAATTCATAACGGCTGAACACTTGAGAATGTTCTTATTAATAAGCACTCGGTGTGAGGTGGTCGGCTCCACGTTGCCAAGAATCTGGGCGTTGACCGTCAAAGGAGAGCAAAACATGATGTTTTTTTTAAAAATTGCTCAGATTGAGGTGATGTTGTTTGCAGAGGAGCCATTAATGCACAGACACGTGTGAAACTGAGTCCTTGAGAGTGTGCTATTAACAATTACCTTTAGAGAGGGGAGGGGCGGGGGGGGGGGGGGGGGGGGGGTCGTGCTTCAGGGAGACAAAGGTCATATTTCTGGGATTGCTGTTTCTCAGATATCTAGGGAACGTCGAATTAAAAACAACGGCATCAGAGTTTGTGAATGCGTGTCCCGGGTGTGGTTATCAAACTGGTTTATTAAGGATCAGGTAGTCCTGGTCATATTAGGTGGAGGCTTTCAATATGCTCTGCACATTCGGGAACACGCCAGAACATTCAGACTATTTTTTTTTTTTAGAAGAATAAGGTTGCACCTTTAACTCCTCTCACTCCTCTCAAAAGCAAAGATATTATTATGTCATTATGTTGCACCAGGAGAGATAACGGTAGATCCAGGGCTAATAGACAGTGACATCTGGTGGACAGATGAAGTAGAACAGCTTTTCAGGTGCTGTCAAAATGTTGTATTTAATATTTAATAATTACGTATACGTGAGAAAGACGCTTCTATCAATAACTAAAGGCACAAATTATATAAATAAATATAAATGTATTATTGTCTAATGATTAACTGCCTGATTTTTATGTCATCATCATTGACATTTTACATTTGTTTCCAGTGAGATATTAATGACTGTTATGTGTGAACTTGCTGGTGTAAACAATACTTAATTAACCTCTAATCCTGTTCTGAATGTTTTAGTTTAAAAATAATCTATATTTGTTTTTTAAAGCATTTATTAAATTGTATTGATAAGAGTAGCTCCTTGTAGTAATAAAATAATACTTATCCGACACGCTTGGAAAGTGAGGGGTGAAAGAAGAGGTATTTTATTGCTTGCAATCTGCAACCTCACCACTAAATGCCACTAAATCTCACACACTGCTCCTTTAAACAAGGAAAGAAATTAACTCAAGCTGTTACTCTTACCAATCCTCAAATATTAAACAACTAAATAAATATGTATTATTCTTTTATTTATTTACTTGGATTTAACCAGATAGGTCAATTGAGAACCAGCTCCCCTTTACAATGTCGACCTGGCCAAAAAAGCAGCAACAAGGAAGCAAGCTGATAAACACAATAAAATAAAACATAGATACAAGTTCATACAAAAATCCCAATGTGTACAATAGATAAAACAAATGTAATTGCTCTATATCAATATTAAAAATATATTTTTTATTGACTAATTCGCAGTTGTGTCACATACCAATATCTGCGCATTCAAATTGACTGCGAGGTACTTTCTGGAACGATCTACGTGAGTCACGTGACCCTCAGGCGGGTTTTGCCCTCAACGCGACTCTTTCTTTCTACGGCTCTGCTCCGTTTCCATTCGATCGCGTTCCTGCCTTGAGGTACCGCGTAAGGGGGGCGGGGCTCTGCTCAAACAGGAAGTATGACGTAACCTTTATTTTGGTGAAGAAAAACATATACGAAGCCGAGGCAGAGGTGACGGAGAACAAAAATGGAGCAAACCGTTGAGGATTACAAGGTATTCCCAAAGTGTTACGATACGTCTTTGTGAGGATTAAAAACGTGCGACTGCTGCACAACTGTCCCTCCTCGCGACTGCGACGTTTTAAAGGGAAGCTCCACGAGCTCGTTGTCGTTGTTAGCTTATTGTTTATACGTTCAAGCTAGCTCCTTGAAGATTTGATCTATAACCAGTAGAACCTTGTGTGATCACCTGCCACAGGTGATTGATGCCACACTGTAGGAGGAGGTTCATTCTTTGGTTTTGAGTCATCAGTACATTAAAACATGTCCTGATGACGAACCACCACCCCCTGTTGTTTGTTTGTTTGTTTACATCTTTGCACTATTGTTTTGTTAGTTAATTTAATATTATTCGATTCAATTTTTGTTATAAATTTGTTATGTTTGTGCGTTTTTATATTTAATATTGCTGTACTCGTATGTATAAATGTTGCTGTAGCAAAACAAATCCCTTAATAAAGTAAATATATCTACTTAAACATCACTAACGCCATTGTAACACATGTTTTTTATTATAGGTCGATCATTTCAGCTTCACAGATATGAAGCTTTTGTGTCGTTGCTTTTCTTTCCCATTCTTCGTCATGTCTGATGGTGCACTTGATACGCTTGGTTGGATAAAAACAAGCAATTTGAAGCGCGTCACGATCAGCAGATTTAATGGATGAAAGATAACCAACGTTTACCAAACCGGATCCGATGACTGCAAATCTGGCACGACCTAAAAAAACGTTTTGTGATTTATATACTCTACATTTATGTCTTCTTCTTCTTCTTCTTCTTCCTCAGCTGATATTTGAGAAGGAGGGCGTTTACCTCCACACAAATGCCAAGAGGAGTAACCAGGACACGACCATCCCGGGGTTCATCCGCATTGTGGAGCGGGTAAGTTGAGTATTTTAAGACACAAAGCGTGCACAAATGAAAAGGAACGCATTGTTAAGCGTGTGCTTGTTTTAGGCCGGCGTGCCAGCTTTAGAGTGGAGCCCGCTGGAGGATGAAGGCCGCAGTGCCCCGGCTGTACTCTACACCAAAAAGGTCAGGAATCATCTGCTTGCACTGACAACAAATGAGAGTTTATTTATTTATTTAGTGTATATCTCTGATATAACTGCAGACAAACCCGCTTCTTACTTCTTAGGACGGAGAAGGAGGAGAGGAGGATACGAACTTTGACCCCGGCTATGAGCCGGACTGGGCCGTTATCAGCACAGTGAAGAGAGACCGAGAGCAAGTCCCCGTCAAAGACTCAGGTGCCGTTTTTTTTTCTTTTTTTTTTTTTAAACGCGTCTGTCGCTTTTGAGGGGCCGAAGGTTTAAATTAAACTATAAGTCCGCCATTTCGCCCCACAGGTCTGTGGTCGTTCTCGCTGCCTCTCTCGGAGTTGTACTCCCTTCGGAGGGCTCGGTTCTCTCTGGGGCGAAACTTCCTGGTGCTGACGAGTCGAGGGGGCCACCCGCTGCCTCCCCTGCACTTCCACCGAGGAGGCACCCGGGAGCTGTTTCGGGCCCTGCAGCGTTACATCATGCTGGACCAGTAAGTACCGTCCCGACTCTCCAGGAGCCCGTTGCTGTAAAGATGTTAATCTCTTTCTGTTTACGTCACACATGGGTTTTCCCTGTTGTCGTCGCCAGGTCGCCGGTTGACGGGCGGCTCTTCCTCGCCTACCCTCACGACTCGGGCGCTCTCTCTCAGTCCTTCGAAAAGCTGCAACTGTTCGACGACGGAGGCTCCGATCTTGTTTCGGTGATTCGATTTTATTTTATTATTACTTTTGGATCATAAAATCCTTTTATTCACCAGCTTGTTGATCAATAACAATGACGCGCTGATCAAAGTCCCGTACGCTCGGTAAGGAAGCGCATGACCTCTGTGTCACTCCGCCGAGGCAAAAACACAACGAGAGGAGATGAACTCTGTCACGCTCGTGTCGCAATTCTCACTCCAAAGTAATACAAATAACAACCTCTGCGTCTGTCCTCGCTCAGAGATTCATCCAGGACCCGTACGCCACCACGTTCGGGGGATTCTCCAAAGTTACCAATTTCTTCAAAGCGGCCCTGAAACCTCCGGGGTCCCCCGCCCACTTCCGTACTGCCCAGGATCCGAGTTTGCCCCACCAGTCCGACGAAGAGCCCGGCTTCGAACTCATCAACTGCGTAAGAGATTGAAACAAAAAGAAGCGATTCAGACAGCGTGTTGTGACTTAAGTGTTAAGAGGACCCGACGGTTGCGTCTTGTCTTTCCGTTAAGGGCGTAGAGCTCGGCCCCAGACCGGACGTGACCAGAGGGCAGCCTCTGAACAAATGGGACGAATTCCTGGACCCGGAGGGGCGAGTGAAGTACCCGGAGAAGATCAAAGAGCTCGTATTCAGAGGGGTGAGGCGGTACGAACAGTGACAGTACGTCTCCTATGGGGAGGACACACCGTTTACTCGTGTGTGTGTGTGTGTGTGTTTTCGTTCCCCTTCTCGTCCGTCGCAGGGTGTCACTCCGTTCCTGCGGAAGGAGGTATGGAAGTTCCTCCTGGGCTTTTATCCGTGGAACAGCACCGCCAAGGAAAGGGAGGACATCCTGCGGCTCAAGACGTGAGTGTTGTTATTACCGCGCTGTTATCAACAGTCACACAACCACACATGCGACTGTGTCATCAAACAATATATAATGTGTGAATCGGTGCACTCTCGAGGTGTCCTTAGGTGTATTTTGTTACTTTTGGACAGAGCCAGTGTGGCTTTTCCTTCATTGATCTGAACTGATTCATATTTATCGTTCAGAGCGAGATTCAATCTTCTCATCTAACGCTGGTGTCCAAAAGCTGCTTCTGTATTTTTTTTCTTCTTGTACATTTCCACCAGGAGCAGGATGGGAGATGTAGTCCTGCCGGATATCTAGTCTTTGTCAAATATTTTTGTCTGTGGCCATGAACATTATCCGTAGATGTGAGACTTTTAAATCCTTTCAAAGGGTTATGACGCCTTTTCTCCGTCTGCAGGGACGAGTACTTCAGAATGAAGGTGCAGTGGAAGTCGGTTGGTGAAGAGCAGGAGATGAGGAACTCCCTCCTCAGGGGATACAGGAGCCTGATAGGTCCGCCCCGCTGTCCGTCATGAAAACAGAGAAGATCCGTTCATGCAATCGGTCTGTTGTTTGAACTGTCTTTTGTTCTGTCGCGGCAGAGAGAGACGTCAGCAGGACAGACAGACACAACACCTTCTTCTCTGGGAACGACAATCCAGGACTGACTCTGCTGCACGATGTGCTGATGACGTACTGCATGTACAACTTTGATCTTGGTATGCGTTTCAACACTTAAACGGCAGACAGGAAGTAACCGGAAAGTTAAATAATATCTCCTTGAGGAGATTTTAATTAAATAATATTTATTATTATTATTATTATAATTTAAATATTTGTTTGTTTTCTTTTGTTTTCTTTATTTTAATAAATTAATTAAAGTTTCTTAATATAAATGAGTTACTGGAACATGAGCAACGCTCTCAGTCATTATTGGTCAGACTCTGTGCTTAGTAATCTTCATAATTATTCATTATGATTTCTTTCACAAAAGCAACGAGATACAAAACAAAACATTGTGCGATGGACTAGAATTACGTACAGATTAATGTCCTCAACATCTCTGTGAATGAACTTCAGCCTCTGAGTTTACAGCCGACATGTGACCCTGACACCTTCCACCTGTCCAGGTTACGTCCAGGGGATGAGCGACCTCCTGTCTCCTCTCCTCTTCGTCACCCAGAACGAGGTGGAGTCCTTCTGGTGTCTGACGGGCTTCATGGAGCTGGTGGTTAGTAGAAACGCTTCCCTTTCCCCTCCAGAAACAAGTCTAGTTTCGGGTGTTACTTCCTCTACTTCCATTGTCCCGGAGCAAGCGGCGCCACACACCTAAACAGAAAGGTTATCGTGCCTGCTTGGAGGTCAAATTATTAGTTCTTCTTTGAATGAAAACCCGATTTATAAATGAAGTTTGCTGCACTTTCCTTGTGGTTTGGATGTCGTCCACTATGTTCTTTGTGAAGGTTTCAGACGGAATAGGTTTAAATGAAAGTAATTAAACGTACGCCATGACTTCTCTTTGCAGCACCAGAACTTTGAAGAGTCTCAGGAGGCCATGAAGAAGCAGCTCCTTCAGCTCAGCATCCTGCTGAAGGCTCTGGACCCGGAGCTGTGCGACTTCCTGGGTTAGTCAGCTGACACTCGGCCCGGTCCGACTGGACGGAAGTCAAATGAAGTTGTGAGTGAAAAGCCTCTTTCTTCTGTCCGTCAGACTCTCAGGACAGCGGCTCTCTGTGCTTCTGTTTCCGCTGGCTGCTCATCTGGTTCAAGAGAGAGTTTTCCTTCGAGGACATCCTCACCATGTGGGAGGTGAGTGCACCACAGTATATATATATATATATATACACATACATAAATATGATGCTAAAGTTATCGGACACCTTCTCAATGCTTCATATTGAGCTGTGACGACTGAGTTTTGGAAAATGCTTGAATTCAAATACCTCGAACATGGGTAAAAAAAGGGAAAGTTCTTGCGTTCATTCATAACTCGATATTTCTTCCGTTGATTATTTTTTTGCAAAAATGAAATAATCATCATAAAAACATACAATTACGGTTAAGATGAACAGCTGGTAGAAATATAAATAATGAATCCTTTTAATTCTGTGAGAGTCTGGACATATTTGGTTTAGGTATCCTTAAAAAAAGCTATAACCTCCAATAAAACATACAACTTTTATTGAGGTATTATTCTCAATTTTAAAACGTTTGTTGTGAAACTTTGCCGAAAAAAATCTCATTGGAAAACAACAAATAGTGTAAAAGTGTAATGTTCTTCGCCCTCAGGTCATCTGGTCTGGTCTGCCGTGCGACAACTTCCACCTGCTGATCGCCTGTTCGATCCTGGTGTCCCAGAGAGGCGAGCTGATCGGCTCGGACCACGACTTCAACACCATTCTGAAGGTGAGCCCGGTGTTTGTTTTGTTTGTTTGTTTGTTTGTGCGTGAGACCGGAGCCGAGCCACTTTGTCTACAACTCAACACTCTGCGTTGTGATTCCTTCCGCAGCACATCAACGAGCTCACCATGAAGCTGGACCTGCAGACCGTTCTGCGAGGAGCCGAGGCCATCTTCCTGCAGCTGACTCAGTGCAAGGTAGGAGTCTCTTCAAGTCCCGATGAGCCTCTTCAAGTCCCGATGAGACTCTTCAAGTCCCGCTGAGACTCGGCTCGGAGTCGATGGAGTCTCAGCGGTCGAGCAAAGAGACGAAGCCTGTACCTGTATTTTACAAGCCGAGTCTCAGCGTTCCTGACCTCCTGACCTCCTGTCCCTCCTCTGCTCTGTCCTCCCTCAGGAACTTCCCCTGAAGGTGCAGCAGGTCCTGGGTCTCTACGTCCCGTCCAGCTCCGAGGAGGACAGCCCGGACTCCCAGGCCAGCGAGACGCGACGCCTCCTCGGCGAGTCCCCGGCCGGAGCCTCTTCTTCTTCTTCTTCTTCTTCTCCTCACGCGGCGCGCGTCCCCACCTATCCTTAAAATCTGCAGGTCAGCCGGGGGAACTGAAATACATGGACGATCTTTATATGAAAATAAACTCTATATCTATATATATATATATATATGTGTATAGACTGTATATGATGGAATGAAGAATGTTGTTACCATTTGTCGGAGGCAGGGGGCGTTGTTGAGGCGCTTTTGATTTATGAACGTAACGATCCAAGATGTTCTAGAAGCACTATCCTCCTTTTCTTTCTGTGTGTGTTGTCGTCCTCCTTTTCCATCACAGCCTGTCTCCTCCTCCTCCTCCTCCTCCTCCTCCTCACACGTTATATTTAACATCCCTGCCTGTCACATGTGATGCAGTGTGCCATCAGTTTTTGTTTGTGTCCGCCTCGCCACCGTTCCTTCGACGGGTGAAGAAGATGAAGGAAAACCTTGTTAGTGTGACGCCATCCCAGCTCTGTGCACAGCTGAATGCATGCCTTATAGTTTTCGCGCGTGTGTGTGTGTGTTTTTAATCCTTGTAATTATCTACATGATGTCATAATGTTTTCATCCGCTGATTCTTTCCAAATAAATGGTTGAATTTGAAGAAGCGGGGCATTTTATACATATTTTTGTTCTTTCTTTAACCAGTCTGAAGATCTGCTCACATCCAGGATCCAATGTATTTATTTACATGTTCGTAGCACAGACTGGTATCACATGCTGTTTACACTCATTGATTATGAGGTTGGCGAAAATATGATTTTTAAAAAAAAGCCTCCAAAATAATCATAACATTAAATCAGCTCAAATTTAACATTATAACGTTCACGTGGGAAACATTTCAGACTGCTTTAGTTTTAGCGAGGTGTACCTAATAAACTGGCAGCTGAGTGTGATGTTTAAGTTGGTTTGTCTCTGGATGATCCTTTTATATGCATGAAAAACTCATCAGGAAAATACAAAACCACAAAAGTCAAGAAACGATTACAAAATCATAAAAATACAAATAAAGCGTCAAACACCACGAAAAATAAAAATAAATTGCAAAAATCATCAGGTGAGTAAAACTAAAGTAAAACTGAGTAAAACTCAAGAAAACTCACCATGAAACTCAAAGACAAGCAGCGGGTCTTTCATTAAAATCTCTTTCACCTTGATTTTAATATGATCCCAATATTTGCGTTGCACTCGTTGCCCACTTTAAAATGTTGTGTGTAAATATGTAAATTAGTTAAGTTGAGAGCGGCAGACATCGCCAAATGATTGTTTCTCTTAAATGTAAATGAAAGATGTAAATCTGTCTTAATATTTCGGTGTGTACGTTATTTAGAAATGGTTCCTGTGCCATAAGTTAAAACAGAAATAATGTCCCTAAATGTTGTTTTAAGTCGGATGTGTAATGCACATACAGAGTAATTTATGGAGAGAGACAAAAACATGCTTTTAGATGATGAATAACAGATCAAACTCTGAAAACCAATCATCGGAGCGTAACAGTAGCGACTGTTTGCTTAAGTGGTGTCTTAACTTGTGAACTGGTTAAACTCCGCCCCCCCATCCCCTCTATCTCCTCCCCCTCCGGCCAGCAGGTGTCTGTGAGGTGAATGGGGGCCTCTGTTCTCCACTGTCCCGGGAAAATGAGCTGGAAAATGAGGGGCGGGGGAAGCCACGCCCCCCCCTTTTCTCAGGACCTCTTTTTTGGCCCGTCGCATCACCCCCCCCCTCCATGTTTGAATACAGCTGCGACGTATGAATTTAGCAGGGTGCTTTAAACAGGGCCGCCGATCTGTCACCCTGTTCTCTCCCTCCTCCCCTCCGGTCCAGCCCCGACCTGACCTCCAGAGGCCAACTCACTCAGCCCCTCATTCAGACTCAATCTGCTTTCAGCCCCGACCAAAGCCGCTCGCCTTGCCGACGGCTTTAAAAAACCCGTATTCTCTCACTAATGCCACAAATGGACTGCGCGTTAGAGGATCAGGGGGCCCCTTCGTGTTGTGGCTCTAGATCGGCCCTCTCAGGCTTTAAAAACCACCAGTGGGACACTTTAAATATCTGGAGGGGTGTTTCCAGGTCTGGTTGTTCTTTGAGTCCCGAGTTGTCTCTCACTTTGCTCAGATTGAACTTAAACAGGGTTTTAAAGTGTGTTTCCTCGTGTGTTTATCTGCAGAAGGGAGTTCATCCTCAGGTCCTCAGTAGGCGGTGAGACTATCGGTGAGCGGTCGTCTCCTTGTGGAAGGTAAACGTAGTTCCCAGTGACACCGGCCACCTCGCTGCTAAAGAGCTGTTTTCCTCGGGGACGATGGCGTCCACTCTCCGGGGCCCAGAAATACATCCAAACACACTCATTTCTGCAATAAAATATCTTGATTTGCACGTCAACTATTTCCTTTCTTATTTGCTAAATGTAACTGTTTTTACTTTATGATGTTTTTTCTACGTTTTTCATTTTTTATTTTATCGGTTAGAGCTGGGAGCCAAATTTCCCACGCGGCAGAATAAAGACTGTAAAGTTAATATCCGCACATATATACATCAAATATGAAATCAGAGCGCGACGACTCTAAATGTCTTTGGCTCTTTTTTGTTTCAGACATATTTTATTTAAATGAAGGAATTCCAGCTATGCATCAGACAGTGAGCCCATATGGCAGCATGCTGTTCGGCATTACAATCCTTTTATTGTTTTTTATTATAATTAAATAAAATACCTTTAGGGTGGATTTTCTATTTGGAAAATGTGAAATATAGTTTTTGTTAATGTTCCTCTTACTTTTATACATAAATATTATATTATATTTATATACATAAATATATTTACATCTGCAGGAATGTAACTTTTTTCCATAAGTACACATTTGAGGTACTTTTATTTATTTTCCTGCCACTTTAAACTTCTACTTGACAAAATACTGCATGCTTTACTAAAATATGACGGGCCGTTATCGATTAAAAGCTTTTAAGTTAACAGTAACAAAAATCCCATAATGTAATCTGTAATTAGTACAACATGTGAACACTTTCTCTTTTGATACATTTCTTTTGCTAATTGAATAGAATATAATTAAACGACACTAAGTAGCAATCCTGACGATGCACACACATATATAAAGAAATAAAAAAAGGTAATGTTCAAATAGAGAAAATATGTAATTGGTGAGACCTATAAACTATGAAATTACTTGTGTACTTTTAAGACTTCTTCATGGTATTCTTATAACATTGCGTTCGAATATCACTTCCAATAATGAAATGTATTTATTGTTTTGAACCTGACTGGTGAGAATGGCCACCGGCTCCACGTTGAATAGCATGAATAATTGATGCTGCGCTGAAATCAAGTCGTCCATTTAAAGTCCCATTTTGAAACGCGAGCGGCCATTGAAGCCCTTAATGTGTGAAGAGCCACCTGTAATGACTGTCACTGGCAATCTGTATTCTCCTCTGGGGGAGTGCGACCCCATTGTGACCACCAGAGGAGTCCCAGGAGAGTGTGTGGAAAGTGTGTCTACCTACCCGTCAGTGTGTGTGTGTGTGTGTGTGTGTGTGTGTGTGTGTGTGTGTGTGTGGGGGGGGGGGGGGGGGGGGGGGGGCAGCAGCAGGCAGAAGGCCAGGGGCCGTTGTCTGACACTGATTTGTAAAGGGAGACAATACGGCTCATTGACCTGCCGGCTCCACTGTCTGTTGCACATACCTCCTTTAAACACGGGCAGCAGATTGCTGGGTGTGGGGGGGTATGGGGGGTATTGGGGGGGGGGGGGGGGGGGGGGGGGCAGCGGGCCACAGGTTGCTTTGACAATGACAGAAACCTCAGAGACGAGAAGATGCCAAAACTTTGATGAACACGTCCATATTCTAAAAAGTGAATATGGACTATAGTATTTTTATTTTATTTTTAGAATCAGAGTCCAAATAGACAAGCAACAAAGATATACAATAGGAAGAAATTCAATTAAATGTTTAAAAATACAATTTTAAATAGTATAATTTAATTATACAATTAATTAACGTTATTATTCATTAATTAATTTTAATTGTTTTGATTCTATTTACCTTGATTTTAATTGCCACGCTTTAGTGCACTGTTGCGTGGATCAGAAATTAAAACATACAATAGAAAAAATACAAATAGAAATATTTAGAATTACGATGAATACATTTTTTTTTTTAAAGTAAAGTTAATATATACATTGTAACTATTCATCTTAATTTTTTTCCCAAACTTTCTGGCTTGTAATTTATGTTAAATAAATAATGAATACAATTAAAACATATTTCAGCTCTGTTTACCTTCAATATTGGGGAAATGTCTAAAATTATGGACATTTCATTTTTGCAGCCGCCTTTATACTTTTTTAAAAACTAATGTAAAGACAAACAGAGAAACAACAAACACTCCTTTTATGATTGTGATGCCTTCCATGACAACCCACTTCAAACTTGACTTCACGACCCAAGAGGGCGACAACTATATTTTTGTATAAATGTTGTTTCCATCACTAATTATACCGATCAATCAAATGATTTATACTGTAAAGTCTAAAAATTTGAACATAATTCTTTACATTTTTCTTCCTTCCACCAAATTAATTGTATGAGCCATGTTTGAAAACCACTGTTGTGGAACATTAATGAAACTCACCACTGAGATAATATTTTACAACGAGGGTAATAATAACAAATAACAAACTTAAAAAAAAATAACATGAAGTAAATTCCCTCGTAAGAGACGACAGACTTGAACATACCAAATAATTTTCCTTCTGTGTCAATGAAAATAAAAATAATAAGTAGGGGTGAGTACCTCTTAAAGAGAAAAAAACAAACTGAATGAATATCATAACTTCAAGCATCTCCGCGGTCCAGGATTAAACATCCAGACGTTGACACATGTCCCCTGTAAACAAACACCCGCCTCCCTTTTGTCATCCATTCCCATTGTCACAGTCTGGATATGACCTTTTTCTCTCCCCTCCCTTCTCTCTCTTTTCACTGTCGGAGACAAGCTGTTGCTCCGTCCCCTGCGGGCCACTCCCTCACTTGTCTGCTCCTCTTTCCTCCCCTCCTCCCTCCTCCCTTCCTTCTCCCTCTCCCCACCTGTTGAAGCGATTGTTGCACGGACCACATTGTTGTCTTCTTATTATTTCGTGTGACTCGCGAGGGTCCACGACGCCCCCTTTTTCTCCTCTTCCTCCCCTCCGTTGCCACTCTCTCTCTCTCCCCCCCCCCCCCCCTCTCCCTCTCCCTCTCTCTTCCTCCCTGCTGGGTATAAAAGTCCGAGCCCATAGTTGAGTGGTGACATTCATCGGAGCGGCACAGGAAGCCCAAACGACACTTCACCCGGGACACAAGGGTTCAGCTTCTGTTTACCTGCACAGCACGAAGGGGGCGGAGGGACACTAGCTGCAGGGTTGTTTTTCTTTTTTTTTTACCCCATTTGGACGTAAAAAAAAAACCAAGTTCACGTTTCACCCGGCAGGCCGTTTGCAGGTGGACAGAAGCATGTCTGTGTCCCTGTGGTGTGAGGAGGTGGAGGAGGACCAGACCGAGGCCCGGGGCCTGGCCGAGGCCGCCCGGGGCCAGGCCGAGGCCGCCCGGGGCTCGGCTCAGCTGCGAGCCGCCTGGGACCCCACCGTGTCCGGGCACCGCGTGATCCAGAGGCTGCTCCACGTGGAGGAGAGGTACGCGCCCTCCGTGCTGTACATCACCCTCATCCAGCGGGAGCCGGAGCGCAGGGAGGAGCTCGCCAAGTGGGCCCTGGAGGTATGAGAGGTGTCCCTGCTCCCATGAGATTCCTCCTGGACGTTGTCAACGTGGGCTGTGATGCTGATGCCCCCTATCTCTCTCTCTCTCCCCCTCCAGGTGTGCTGTGAGTGTGGCTGCGACGAGGCCGTGTTCCCCCTGGGCGTCTCTCTGATGGACCGGTTCCTGTCGGCCTCGTTGTCTGTGCCCGTCTCGCCCTACTGCCTCGCCGCCGGCTGCATCCTCATCGCCTCCAAGCTGGCGGAGTGCGACAACGTGACCGCCGACACTCTCTGTGCCGCGGCCGAGTACAGCTTCCAGCCCTCCAACCTGCGGGTGAGAGGCCATTGAAAAACACCCCCCAGTCTGGGCTGTAAAGGCAGACAGAGACGGGGTCTAAAAGTGAAAAAAAACTAACTTAAAACTTGACTTTACGATCCGAGAGGGCGACAACTATGTTTTTGTCTGAATGTTGTTTCCATCACTTGTTATTGACTGATCATTTAAAGGGATTAAACTGGAAAGGGCCCAAATGGATGACACTGATTATTCATCTGGTGAGTGACACAACTCCCCAGAGCCCAGAGGAGACGTCTTTAATCCAAAAGATTTCAGTTCATTTGATATAAAGAGAAGCTGAAACATGTAGACATGTTGTATTCTGTTCTATGAAATTGAAGATTAAGATTTTAAAATTGGGGTCACTTATAACTCGTTGTGGTGTCTCTGCATTACAACCCTTTTTTCTAAACGCTCCCGTCTTCCCTCCATCAGGAGATGGAGCGCCTCATCCTCGCCACCCTCCGATGGGACACGGCAGCGGTGACTCCGCAGGACTTCCTCCCGCACTTCCTCGCCTCCGTGGAGGACAGAGGAGACGGAGGCCGCGGCGACTCTGACACCCTGCGGCGGCACAGCGACACCCTGGCCGCCATGTGCGCCTGCGACTCGGGCTTTCTCGGAGCGCCGCCGTCCATCGTCGCCGCGGCGTCGCTGAACTGCGCCCTGCGGGGTCTGGGCAACAAGGGGCCCGCTCAGCTGGCTGTGATTTGTGAAGCTCTGGCGGAGCTCTGTCAGGCGGACCTGGTGAGTGTACGACACCTGCAAAGTCGGAGGCTCTTCTCAGGGCCTACGTATCTGATTTTATCACATTTAAGGGTTGTTCTGGATTGCCAGTCATACCACAGCCATTACATATATGATAAAGTAATGTACTCTCTCTCTCTCTCTGTCTTGCATCAGGTGGTGCTGCAGTGCTACAGTGACATGATCGAATATGCCCTCCGACAGCGGCTGAGGAGTGGCCTGCAGCAGGGCCCCATGGAGAAGGAGGAAGAGGTGGAGAACGAAAGGCCCGGGACACCTACAGACATGAGAGAGATTGATTTCTAAACACTGAATCAACTGGTGCATTGAAAGTGTGAATCAATCAAAAAAACGTTCCCTAAAGTCTATCAGTCAAACTGATGTAAATTGATCGTGACCTCAAAATGCTCTCTGACACGTCTTGATATTTAAAAAAACTTTATTGAGTGACTGTTAATTTATTGTTTTAACTTTATTTATTCATGAACAATTTTGCAGCAGTGTGTTTGTTTTTGCATGTGCCATATTTTGTTATCTATTTCTGTTACTTTTATTGTAGGCCAGATGTTGTTTTTTGTTGCACAATATTTATACCTTTAATTTATTGACTCTTATTATGTTAATTTATTTCGACTTGCCATGACTTTGTGTTTGTGTGTGGAATTAAATATACAGCAGATCTATTTTTCAAAGCAATTAAACGTTTAAAACGTGTGTACTTATTTTGTGTCTCATTTCATGTGTTATTTATCAATGGGGAAATGCTGCCTTAACTTACTATTCATAGGGTAGTACATCTGAGCTCTAAACTTATGTTGCTATTCATCTACTTTTTATGGGACATAATTACTCCCGTAATGGACAAATGTAAAGAGCCCACGTGTTGTCGGCTGAAGGTTTTCTGACTTATTGCGGACTGTAGTACGAATTAACACGTCCAAAAATAGGAAATTAAACTCTTGCGACTATTTCCCACTGTCCTAGAAGGCATCATAACGTGCTGCAATTTCATGACGTCAATTTTATCCGACGCAGAATTCAGGTCGTGTTTGGAGCATCGCATCGGGCATATTGCACACGTACGTGCGGGTAAGAGACGAGCAGCTCAACGATATGTGTTTATAACAACATTATTTTAATTTCGGCAGATTTTAAAGGAAGAATTCATATAAAATCGTGACTTAGGAGGTAGAGGACGTTTTCTGTAGGTCCCCCCAGGCTAACTGGATATCGAGTACCTGTTCGCCTTTAAAATATACCTTTTAAAGACGGTATAATGTTTAAAATGTCTGTATAATGTTTAAAATGTCGTAGAAACGAAACTATTCCCTCGTGCCACGTTGTTAATGTCGTTATGGAAAGATTGGGACCTCCCCGCATCCGCATCCGTGTTCATATTTAAGCTAGTTTGAGGTTTTCCTAGCTACAGAAACGACCCCTTATAATACTAATATCCCAATTAAACCGTGTTGTTTTATTACAATAAGTTATGCTGATGTCTTAAACTAAACGTGAGCTGTTAATTCAGAATGCGAAAGATGTTTTTCCTGCTCAAAAAATGGATTGCAGCGCCCCAACTCCCAGCTAAGAAATCTGATATTATTGTTTACGTCTAAAGAAAAAAAAAAGAGTATCAGACTTTTTACAAATGTCTCATTTCTCTCGTACAATATACAATATTTACACCAGTCACTGAGGCGCGTTGGGATATAAAGTGTGTCTGCACCTTTAAATCACAGTCTGGTCGTGTGCAGAATACATTTTGCGTGACGTAATGTCCTCGTCTATATTACATTGAAGACACCTCGGGTCAAATCCAGCAGAGTTTGAGCTGTGCACCAAAACAGAAGAAAATATGACGTCTTGAATCTGGTTTAAAAGAAAAAAACAGAATTAGACACAAATGGGTATTGTTTTATAGTTTGCACCGAAACACGTTTAGTCAAGACGGAGTGCAAGTTAAGATTTTACCGAATAATAAATGCAGCTGGTTGAATTTGAGGTCGAATTGCGAATGGATCATGAATTTCTTTTAATCGCCTCCCCTTTTCCGTGTGAAAAGCCCCCCCCCCCTCCCCCTGCAATATCGTCACGTGCGTTGTTGTTGTTTATTTAGCAGGAGGATGAACCTCACACCTGGCTGGCTGCTGCTCCTGTCCGTCTCCGCCGGGGTCTGGTCCGTGCCTCTCGATCGCAACGCAGACCACCGGGAAGCCAAAGCGGAGGAGGAGAACGTGGTAACGGTCCTCGAGCGGCTCAGTCGTGCCCTTAAGTTGAGATCCGGCTTGTTGTGAGTAACTTATCCCTTCTTTTTTTTTCACGACACCGCCTTGCAGGACACCGGCCTGTACTACGACAGGTACCTCAGAGAGGTGATCGAGGTTTTGGAGACGGACCCTCACTTCAGAGAGAAACTGCAAACGGCCAACACGGAGGACATCAAGGTCGGAGGACATTTAAGAGCTTCCTTTCCCCCCTTTTTTTGTATTTTTAGGATCTTACTTTTTATTTCTGTTCTTCTCACCCGGATGTCTCGCGTCAGAACGGCCGTCTCAGCAAAGAGCTGGACCTGGTCGGTCACCACGTGAGGACTCGCCTGGATGAGCTGAAGCGGCAGGAGGTCTCTCGCCTCCGGATGCTGCTCAAGGCCAAACTGGACAGCACCAACACGCAGAGTGAGTGGACCGATTGCCCAATAGAGGGCGTGTGGATTCGTGGTTATGGAGACGGTTACTTAGGATTTCATTTAAAGATCTCCAGTGGAAAATTAGGTGGTTGCAAAAAGAGACAACAAATACTCAAGGTTATGTACTCAATCATACATGTGTTTTGTACTTTTAGAAAACTTCATATGTTGAAGGATCACTTCATAAATAAGAAATACTGTATTTAATCCAAATTGTGTACTATTTAAAGCAATATTTTTGCACTTTTTTTGATTGTAGCCAATCAACAGTTACACAGATTATCTGCTGAATCATCAATGTGAGCAGAGATAAATATGTGAAGGTAGGCAAATGGAGGAAAAACAAATAAACGAAAGGTCCAGCTGTTCATATCGCCACAAACAGATGTGTTGTACGTTAAAAGAAAATGGTTGCAGTTGTGCGTCGTTATCACTTATTATATTATTGCGTAATATCCGTCCATGTGCGTGCGCGCAGATTTGGAATTTTTCCCCCCCCGAGCGAAGCAGATGGAACATTCGCAAAAAGTACAAAAAATGTTTTACTTGTAAAACATCCTCACAGAGGATGGAGCAAGAGAGATGTGTTCAGTGTGCGTGGGACGTAATGCACTGTGTGTGTGTGTGTGTGTGTGTGTGTGTGTGTGTGTGTGTGTGTGTGTGTGTGTGTCTAAACCGTTGTGTCTGCTGTGAAGGCCTGCAGATGGACCACGCCTCCCTGCTGAAGCAGTTCGAACATCTGGATCCCCACAATCAAAACACATTCGAGGCCAAAGACCTCGAGCTGCTAATCACGACGGTAAGATCATCCGGAGAGAGAACAACAACAACCGGATTATCTTTAACCCCGGAGACGGGAACCAAAGATCTGTCGACTGGTTTACATGTTCTGACCAGATTTAAACGGGATGAGGGAGTGGCGACGAATCCCCTCGATCAGGCTCCAGGGGGCTACGATTACAGGTCAAAACAAGATGGTGGCAACCAGTGTGTGTGTGTGTGTGTGTGTGTGTGTGTGTGTGTGTGTGTGTGTGTGTGTGTGTGTGTGTGTGTGTGTGTGTGTGTGTGTGTGTGTGTGTGTGTGTGTGTGTGTGTGTGTGTGTGTGTGTGTGTGTGTGTGTGTGTGTGTGTGTGTGTGTGTGTGTGTGTGTGTGTGTGTGTGTAGGCCACCAAGGACCTGGAGAACTACGACGCCGAGAGACACGAGGAGTTCAAGCGCTACGAGATGCTGAAGGAGCACGAGAGGCGCGAGTACCTGAAGGGCCTGGACCAGGAGAAGAGGGAGCGAGAGGAGAAGAGGATGCAGGAGCTCAAGGACAAACACCGGCAGCACCCCAAAGTCAACGCCCCGGTACGCACCAAAACACACCGGGGGGCGGGGGGGGGGGCAATTCTCTGGAGGCGAACGCCCTCTGGAGGCGAACGCCCTCTTGACGCGCCTTCATCTCCTCTTCTAAACCCCGCAGGGTAGTGTGGCTCAGCTACGGGAAGTTTGGGAGGAGACGGACGGACTGGATCCTCAGGAGTTCAACCCCAAAACGTTTTTTAAGCTGCACGGTGAGTGGAGTGACGCCTCCTCTTTTTCTAAAAACCCGTCTTTCTGGTCACGGTGTGAAGGAATGTGAATGCATTCCCTCTCTACCCGGTTCAGACACGAATGAAGACGGTGTGTTGGATGAGCAGGAGTTGGAGGCTCTCTTCACGAAAGAGGTAAAGAAACCAAAAACTCGACGCTTTTTACAGCGAAACTCATTAAAAGTGACAAACATATCAAAGAGTGGATGATCATCCGTTTGAAAACACAGCTGTTTCACCCAGAGCTTTTATTTGGAAGCAAAGGTTTCCGACCTGTAACATCTGTTTCTTCTCCCCTCCGACCAGCTGGAGAAAGTCTACAACGCCAAGAACGAGGAGGACGATATGATGGAGATGGAGGAGGAGCGGCTGAGGATGAGGGAGCACGTGATGAAGAATGTGAGTCTGAAACTATTTGCTCTTCCTATTGAACTACTTTCTAAGATTGAATTTACTGAGTTATGCGTCTTTGTGTTTAAAATAAAATAAAATAAAAGGTGGACGCGAACGAAGATCGTCTCGTCACGCTGGAGGAGTTCCTCAAATCCACGGAGAAGAAGGAGTTCAGTAATCCCAAAGAGTGGGAGGTGAGGAGCCCAGATGTCGTCGGGGGGGGTTAAAGCTATTCTTTGCCATGGCGCTTACAATACCCACAATGCAACGAGCCGCGGTCACTCTGAGATTCCGCTGTGTTGATGTAGCCTGGAGCGCAGATGGAGGAAGCTACAGAGGTCTCACTTCTTTCTAGTTCCACACATCTAAATTCTTAAACATTTTCAAATTCGTAGACTCATCCGTCAACTGAGGGACATTCACCCGTTCATACCTGGATCGTAAACCGGGTGTCGTGTGCCGGTGTTTTTATGTGAAGGGGGAAAATATGACGCTGAATACTCGCTGCAAAACGCCATAATATCTCTCTTCCAGTAGAGGAAGGCGTGTAGTTATGATGTCGCATGACGCTCCCTACGGTGGACTCTCCCCTCTTAAATGCGTTTGTATAATACGAACATGTGCATGCTCCGTAAAGACTCTGGAAACCAGCCCGCTGTACACGGAGGAGGAGCTGCAGCGGTTCGAGGTCGACCTCCGGGACCGAGAGGAGGAGCTGAAGAGGAAGGCGGAGAATCTGCGTCAGCAGCAGGAGCTGCTGAAGGAGAGAGGCAAAGCCCTGGAGGCCCAGAGGAGAGAGTACCAGCAGGTACCTGTCCACCAGCCAGGCGTACCATGGGGGGGGGGGGAGGGGTCGTGACACCGAAGATCATCATTCAAATCGTCATTTCTACTCTTTTCAGGCCGTGTTAGAAATGTCCCAGAGACAGAAGGAGCAGCAGGCGGCGGACGGGCAGCCTCCCGCGGGTCCTAATGGAGAACTGCAGTTCCAACCAGCGGTGCAAAAAGTGGAAGGTAAAGGTAAACGATTGTGAGATTTGACAAATGTGTGTTTGTTTTATTTATTGTCTGAACTTCTTCTAACTCGGTGGCTCTTCTCCTCCCCTCGCAGCCGAACACCCGGCCGAGGCCCAGAACAACCTGCCTGCAGAGCCTCCACAGAATCTGCCTATACACACTTAGTGCAGCACGCCTTCACAACCCACACACACACACACACTCACACCCACGCACACACACGCATGCACGCACACACACATGTGATTTGCACTGACACACATATGCAGATGGGTTCCACAAGCTGAATAACGGGGTGTATATTCAGACTGAATTGGCTCGTGAATCCTGACATTGTACTGTGTGTTCATCTCTGTGGTTAGATTCCAAGATATCAAAACAACATATATATATATGTATATGTGTGTCTCTCTTCAGGTTTCAGTGACGTTTTCATTCATGCTGGGTCTTCAGTGTAAAATCCTCAACATCTTTAAATAAAGACTTAATTTAAAATCCTCTAAACCAAACTTCTTGAAATCAAAGTGTTGTTTATTTTTTTGGGGGGGGGGGCTTACATTTAAACTGTATTCTCGCCGCGTTTCATCCCACGGTAACGATCGTCTTCCTGGAGAACGGCGTCTTCGGCCACAAAGCTGTCCCCACGGTAACGGGCCAAAGACCGAGAACCGTTTTCATTCAGTAACGAGATGAGCGATGTGATGATAATATGTGGCGCGCTTATAAAATATTCTAGTTTAAAATGATGAGGCTGCAAAGAGGTCGACCGGGTTCTTGGGATGACGAACGTAAAAAATTTAAAATGTCGCTGAATATCATATTACATCTATATAATTCAATATTTCATGTGTTGTAATATTATATTTAGCGATTTGATACAAACAACCGACTTGACAGGATATAATAAGTATTAATACAGTGTGGGTGAGAGTTTGGATGTCTCATTGTGCTCCAAGCCTCTTCTTCCTCCTCTTGCTCATTTTCTTCCTCATTTTCCTCCTCCTTCATCATTTTCTTCCTCCTCCTCATTTTCTTCCTCATCCTCTTCCTCATTTTTCTCCTCCCTCATTTTCTTCCTCCTCTTCCTCATTTTCCTCCTCCTCCTCTTCCTCATTTTCTTCCTCCTGTCTCTGCAGACACTGGGCCTGTTGTCCACTGTCATGGCTCCCCGGAGACCAGCTGATGCTTGTTGTTGTCGTTGTCCTGCTGATGAGATGATCTGCTGGCTCGCCGCTCTGGGCATTCCTATCAGCATTCCTCCAACCCGCTGACCCCCCCCCCCCCCCCCAATGACCCCAGGGGTCACGGGGGTCCCCCCTCCTCTCCTGGTGTCCACGCAGCTGTCGGCCCTAACGGAGACGTCTTCAGGCTCATCAAAGGCTCATCAAGTCGGTGTTTGTTGGGGGTTCCATCTTTAAATGTTCTACAACATCAAACGCATCAATACACAAAACGACGCTCCTTTGTTGCGACGCACAAAAAACTGCTTTTATTCTGTTGTTAATCACGTGTTGCATTAAGGGGACACCAAAACACGTTAATGTGTTGAGAAACATTACAGATGTGCTGTAATGCGAAAGGGAAATGGGTTGGGACACTTTCGTGAAGCAAACCTCTTTAATTTTAAACATTTAATTAACCCCATATCCTTAATTATAAACATTTAATTGACCATACCTCCTTAAACTAAGCTAAAGTTAATAAAACAACATGGAAATCATCAAAATATTTCACATGAAAGAGAAAAACACAAATCAGCATCAGAGTGTTCATTCAGTATTGAGACATTCTAAAATAATGTAGTTTAAAGTGTGTGCGTGCGTGTGTGTGTGCGTGCGCGCGTGCGCGTGTGGAAACGAGTCGTAACGCAGCAAGAGAGAATGAATCACATCTTTTTCAAAGGAGGTGAACGTGCATGCGTGTGTGAAACGTCCCCTTTAATTAAAGGCATGTTTTTTTGGTGCATTGTTTTATTTTATTTTTATTTTAGTTGATAAGTTTCTCTCTGATTCACAAAAGCTGACCCCGTTTCTATTGTATTACTGCGTTATTATTGTTTTGATGTGTGTTTTTTATGCTGCTTTTACATGCAAAAAACTGTTAAAAAAATCAGTTGCTTTCTTAAAGAAAATACTTTATTTATTTTTCTCTCTATAATATATGGTTGCAATGATCGGATGATCTCCGAGTCTCTACTGTACATCACCCTCTCTGAGGAGAACATTACGTCACCTCCCTCGGAGGCTTTAAGTCCCGCCTTCCCTGCGTTCTGATTGGCTGATAATCCTTTCATGACTGGTACATTTGTACTAACAAGCGTAGCGACTGATTTTAATCAGAAGAACAACATTTGTGATTTTTTATTTTTTTTAATCACATTTTTTATTAGCTCATAGATCCCTGAAACTTAATATGAACTTTAAAAGTTGAAGTTCTGGTTATTTGCAAGTTGTGTATTACTAATTGTCCCCTTTTTTTGTAAATATAAAAGTACCTCATTCTGGTCAGTTTTCACACAAAGTGGATCCATGGTGGTTATTTAAAATGTGGACATGAGGGTTCAACCCTTCAGGGTGCTTTGTGTTCTCCTCATTGAGCCGCCAGAGGGCGCAATTGTTTAATTAAATATTTGTTGTGCAAGTTTTCGTGGACGACAGCGTGAGAATATATGAAATAAATAGCTCTCCCTCTGCTGGTGTGCGTTTGTTTTGTGTTTTAAAGACGTGAAAGTGAGTTTTAGGACGCGAGGAGTTCATTTAGCCGCCGGGGAGCTTGTTTCTTTAAGACACAGCATCTTCACATGAGGAGGAGAGACACGATGGGAGGCCGTCAAGCTGAGCAGAAACACCAGAACGGGGACCGGAAGCAGTATCATCTCTCTTCAGAATAAAAAAGAATAAAAGGAATGTTTCTGTCATTACTCCTGCTCTGGACCAATCTGTCATTATTACTATTTATAGTCATACAATATGGTTAATCTTCAACAAAAGATATTTGTCCCAGAGGAGTCAATATATTACACCCGTCTGAGGGTCTGGTCTCCTCCATTGCTAGTCTGGGATGCTTTAAAGCAAAGTGGTGCCTCCTCAATAGCAGTTGAATATAAATAACCATAGATGTATATATATATTTGTATATTTATATAAATTATTTTGTATATATAATATATGCAGGCACTTCAACCATAGAGTGGTGTTCCCTTCTCAGTGTTACATTTGAAGTGTAGCTCTCAATAATAATAATAATAATAATAAATAAAAATTGAAAACACTAAAACTTAAATATTTAGCAGAAATATTGTCGGCTTTTTTCCTATTTGCTTCATTTAATAAAAGTAATCATGTCACCTTTTATACTGGCTCAATAAAAATTAAAAAAAACTGGTAGAACTTGTGCAGTCAAATGTTTAATAATTAAAATAATAATAATTGTTTTGCTTTTGTCTCAATCTCATTTTATGTTCTTGTTAAGCACTTTGTAACATTTATAATTATATATTTATTGATTAATTGATAATCAGAAAGAAAACGAAAGTAAAAGAATATTGTATGTATGCATTTGTATGCTAATTATTGGAAATAAATTTGAATATTTAATTAAGTTAGAAATGTGTGTTTTTTTTCACTATATCACGTTTGTGCACATCTTTATTCTGAAAGGCCGGACCGGACGCACGCTGCGTCTTCACGCGCGTCTTGACGCACGGACGCCGGAGCCGAAGCGTCGCTCCCCTCGGCAGAGAAGGAGAGGGAGGGGACGGGGCAGGCTGGTAACCGGGCTGTAACGGGGGGGATAAGCTGCAGCCTCCGTCTCGCAGGTGCTCCGATGGAGTGAAGCGGCCACCGAGGCGCCTCTACTTCCTGTCTCTGCCGACCATGGAGAGGGTAAGACACACACAGCGTCGCTCGGCCGGCTGCGGCTAAAATCCACCGTGATGTTCGGTACACACACACGCACACACACACGCACACACACACACACACACACACATACACACACACACACACAGATCTGGCTGTGCGTTAGACCGTCCAGCTGTTTGTATGGGTGGGGGGGGAGGAGGGAGTGGAGGGTGGGGGTGATAGGAAATAGACGCCTTGCAGTCGGAATAAAAGCCAGAGAGGCGCACCGTTTCCCGACATTTAGGTCATTCGTGCCACTAAAAATAACCCACTTGCGTGATATGCATCTCCCGACTGAACGTGTTAATTAGGCCTCCATCATGTACAGCGTGATTGGCACCTCCTCGCGCGTGAGGCTCTCCTGCACAGCCCTACATGCTTAAAAAAGAAAGAAAGAAGAAGGCTGCTTTCCCCTTTAAGCCATTTATTTTGTAAAGGCAGCCATGTATTTCCTAATAAGCCTCCTGATTCACACGTAATAAATAAATATATATATATTTTTACAGATGGCTTCCGGAGCTGTAGAAAAAATGAATTTCCTCCTGGATACAGCCCGTAATTACAATTCATGATGACACCCTTTCTCCCCCCCAACAGATGAAATGTATGAAACAGCGCCGCATCTCTCGAACCTCCGGGCCGGGTGGTGGTCTGTGTGAAGATGCCGAGCTAACGACTCGTTTCCGTGCACCATGCGACAGTCATTTGCGCCGTTATGACTGTGTGGGTACATATATATAATATTATATATATATATATATATATATATATATATATATATATATATATATATATATATATATATATATATATATATGTACGCTCGGATGCACATACGGATTACTCCAGACATTGAGCATCGCGATGCCAGTCAGTGGAAGAGGGGCTGTGCTGCAAATAGCGATGGTTGTGTGCGTGCGTGCGTGCGTGTGTGTGTGTGTGTGTGTGTGTGTGTGTGTGTGTGTGTGTGTGTGTGTGTGTGTGGGAGATACATAGGTGTTCCTAAACCTAAACATGTCGTCTTCATTCTTCCCTCTTCCAGGTTCGTCTCTCATCTCAGTGAAGCCTGGGCTGGGGGTCAGAGGTCATCCATTGAAACCTGCACCTCTCCCTCTTACCCCTGCACCCTTTGCACCCCCACAGCCCCTCCTCCCCCCCCCCCCCCCAAAAAAAGCGTTTGAGTTCTCACCCACACTTCCACAGAGCTCCTCTCTCCCCCCTTACACTTGTCTCCTGCTTAAAAGGAACGCCCCCCCCCCCCCCACCTCACACCACACACACCACACACACACACCCCACCCCAAAGTATCAGTTGGCTGCTTGACTACGAGCCAGTGGTCCACCAGTCGCTGCCTCCAGGCGCCCTAGACCTCCCCTCAGATACCACCTCTCACACCCGGGCCTCAAGATGATGTGCGAGGTGATGCCCACCATCTCGGAGGACGGGCGCGGAGGCGGGTCGTCCTCCCCGGCGGCGGGCGGAGGGGGGATTGGAAGCATCGGGGGCTTCGGCAGCAGGGACACCCGTGGCGGCGGCGGCGGCGGCAGCAGCAGCAGCGGCGGCGGTAGCGACGAGGGCGGCAGCACGGGCAACCTGGAGTCGCTGATGGTGAACATGCTGACGGAGAGGGAGCGGCTGCTGGAGAGCCTGAGGGAGACCCAGGACTGCCTGGGGACGGCCCACCTGCGCCTCAGAGACCTGGGCCACGAGAAGGAGTCTCTCCAGAGGCAGCTGTCCATCGCCCTGCCGCAGGTACGAGCGCCGAGCCGCGGACACACACACACAAACACACACACACTGAAGGAAGAGTTTCATCTGTGCAACTGCCTTGAAATGACAAGTTCAACCCTGTCACATTATCCAAGTGTGTGTGTGTGTGTGTGTGTGTGCATTTGGTTCTTCACTCTGCACGTTTGACTGCACGTCAACGACCAGGTGAACATCTTAAAAAGCGCGTTACGTCAAAAAAACATTAAAAATCGTGAAAGAAACGCACGAAAAGGACATTTAAATACAAATAAAAAAATCACAACAAAATAAAAAGTCTTCTATAGAAAGTGTTAACATTAACAGGATGTGCAGGATTACTGCAAACTGTAAAAACCCGACGTCTCGACCTCGGCCGCGGTGAACGAGTCTCATCGCTGGATTCCTGCTCGATATATCAAAAGTGCTCGCGGCGAAAACGCTTCCTTTCACAGGGCTGAATTATTGATGCGCTAACCTGTTAGCGGGCTTTACGATCGTAGAGCCGGTCCAGGTTCCGACTCCTTCCTCCTTCCTCCTCAATCCTTCCTCCTTCCTCCTCCATCCTTCCTCCTTCCGACGTCGACACGCCGCCGGCTTCTTTGTCTCCGGCGGTTATCGTCCAACCCGGAGATTTATTTTGTGCAAAGTTGCACGAAACATTTTACGGCGGTGGTTTTGGGCGGCGGTTGAGGTGGAGGTCCGCTAGTCAGCGGCCAATCAGAGAGCAGAATGTATAAGCCGTTTGTGTTTTTTTTAATAGCCTCGAATGGGATCAATGGACCAACCGTTAATAATCCAATTATCATAATAAATCTGAGCCGGATAATATGATGATGATAAGGTATTCATTCCTTTTGAGCTGTGCTCCTCAAATGTTGTGTGTGGACTTTGGAGACTCGACGTGACCTTTGACCATTCCACCTGTTGCAATATCAAGCCGCCATCTTTGTTCGAGTCCGGAAACATACGTTGAAACGGATTGCGAGAAGAGTCTTTGAGGATTGTGGAAAGACTTCCGGAGCGGTTGTGTGTTGGTTTTTTAGGGTGTGGGGGGGGGAGGAATGTGATGAGGGGAAAACAGGAAGGGGAGGAGTCCTTGTTGACTGTCCGACTGTCACTGTGGCAAAAAAATATATGAAAAAATGAAATAACAGAGCTAGCAGAGAGCTGGACATCAAATAACCATATTACCTAGGCAATAAGAAGATTGATATGGTGCACACACACACACACACACACACACACACACACACACAG